>NC_137641.1:30244653-30324653 GCF_963383615.2 Lipophrys pholis
AATGGGCTGGACAGCTGGATCACAGCGGAGCGATGGAGTGAGCGAGTGAGCAAGAGAGAGAGAGAGAGGAAAAGAGAGAGAGAGAGAGAGAGAGATGAAGCGGCGGGGAGGGAAACGGTGAAACCCGACAAACAAACAAACAAACAAACCAAACAGTGTCAGGACGGCTCAGAAGCGTCTAACAGGTTAACTTTCACACATATGATGGAGTCAAACACACAAACTGCCACTGAGACTATAACTTTTAATAACTTTACTTTCATTTTTTTCCCCAGTTTGACCTTGACCGGGTCGGATCAGTAAGACAGAAGCACGAGAGTTTCATTTATACTTTTTACCTTCACTGGCGAACGTTGGGCCGAGAAGGTTTCTCTTTTCATCTGCGTGTATTTATTGGTATGTTATTTAAGTATGTATGTAAGTAACTTTTCACATAAACTACTCAACTGAAAAACATGAGATCTTCAGGAATGATTTGTCATCATCAAGGACTACTCCATTGGATATTAGAACGTTAACATTTAACCATTTCTGAATAAATCATAAAAAACTGTGGAAAAAAAAGTCCCATACAAAGTGGATGAGAGAGGCACCTCATGGAGGAGATCAAAGGAGATCAAAGGAGCTCCCTGCTCAGTGTTTCACACTGTGATGTAGCTACCTAGCAGGCTAGTTAGCATCGATATGAGCTAACAGCTGACATGTGAGCAATGCTATCTCAGTTGATGAAGGCCTGCACTCTACCGAGTGTAGCTCTAGTTTCTATTTGATTTACTTTATTTACTTTATAAGAAATCTAATTAAACTTACTGGCTTCTTTGTCTTGCTGCAGAAAAGCACCAAAAAACAAATGTTCAACGATGATATTAAAAACACACACAGATAAACAGTCGTGTTTTTGTAGTATTTGTAGAATTATGCCATTAAATGATTCTTTAACTTCCTGTCTGTTCACCTGACTGATAAAAGCTCCTTTAAGGTTCTGCTAAAAACGCATTATACTATATTACAATATACTCATATATTAAATCTTTTAGTATTTTACAGTTAGAGAATTTCCAAGGCCAGAAATGATCCGATTTTGATCTTTTTTTTCTTTTTACACTTAGTCACATATTTTATCATTGACTTGGTTTTGTGAATATTGCTCCAAACTTTTTTCTTCCTATCGTGACACGATCTTCAGCTGATATTTCTTGTGAAAAAACTGAATATATGTCATGCAAAACGCACATTTGAATATTACTTGAAAACCTCAACATGAGTGCCAGTTGAATTGTATTTCTATCTTCCACAAGTCTGTAAAAGTGGCTTGGGATAAAAAATTCAACTTTATATATATATATATATATATATATATATATATATATATATATATATATATATATATATATATATATATATATATATTTGTTTCTTGTCTAAACTGTGAAGCTCCACATTTCTCCTCAATTTTATAGCAAAAATGACTTTTCCAACTTTTATCTTTTCATGTCAATAAAATAACTTCCAGATTAGAAAGATGCAAATGAGCTGATGGTGAGAAAAATGTGTTGAATCAAACTTTATTCGTAGTCCACATTTAGTACAGTCAAAAGTTTTTTCAGGGTAAAAATGAAATGAAAACAGAGTGAAACCCTCCTTTCATTGTACATACATATAAATAAGCTTTGTAAAATCCTGCAACAGGTTAAACAGGGACTTTAGTTAAAAGTCATATACAAAAAGAAAGTCTTGCTGCTGCTTTTAAAAACTTGAACGTTGCCTGCAGCCTCACAAGAAAGTGCACGACCATAAAGACTTTTAAAAACCATTAAAAGAACCTTAAAATTGATCCCAATAGACACGCAAAGCCTTTAAAACCGCTGCATCATCGTCACTAGTGACATGTGAAGCAATGTAAAAAAGGTTAATCCCCTCCAAAACAATAGCATAATTCACTTTTAAAACTAAACGTTCTTCAAGGTTAACATCAGATTAAAATGGAGATTAAAATAATTGATTTCAGATTTCAGTCCCTGTTTGACGGCCAAGTGAAGGAAAAGTTCAGTGGAAGTTCACGACGCCCCTCCTGGAAACTTAAAGAAGCAAACGACGCCATAAAATATATTATGAACGTTTTGCTTTTGGAATTTTAATTCAAACTAAAGTGACTGAAATGTCGCGTGTTGAAGAGGCACTTTACTTTTTATGGACACGAGTTAAAAAAAAAAAGAGAAGATGATGGAGTATGAGTGAATCATCCTTCAATATAATTTCAGCTCGTCAAAGCGAACAAGCATTAAATTATATTTTACACTTAAGCTGCAGAAAGTTGTTAGAATGAGAAACTTTATCTACATTACAGGAGGGAAACTCACTGAAATGATTTTGTCCCACAAACTAGATTTAAAATACTTTAAAGTCGCCTGAGTAAATGGATCCTCTCTTATTTATTTGTATAGTCATGAAAATGTCTGGTTGTTATTGTTTTTTAAAAGACTATTAAAAATGGATTTCAGGCCTGTTTGACAGCGGCGCTGGGAGCCACTGAAAACACAACTTTTTGAAAATGGCTCTCAAGGTGGAACTTTTTGAGCACGCTCCGACTATGAGAAAACAACTTTCTGAAATTTGTAGTTTTATCACCACAGCAGACGTCACTAACCTTCACCACCGCCGGATCAGACCACATTTCCACTCGGTGGTGTAACAATAATCCGGCGGTGGTGAAGGTTAGTGACGTCTGCTGTGGTGATAAAACTACAAATTTGAGAAAATGTAGTATAAAAGGTGTTTTCTCTCACTTTCCCCTGAAGCTCTAACCTCTGATATGAACTCAAATCACAAGGTGTGTTTTTTCCTCATTTCCATGTAGAGTCGGAGCGTCTTCAAAAAGTTCCACCTTGACTCCTTTAGGAAGCGTCCTAACACCTTTCACTAACTCCTTTAGGAAGCCTCCTAACACCTTTCACTAACTCCTTTAGGAAGCCTCCTAACACCTTTCACTAACTCCTTTAGGAAGTCTCCTAACACCTTTCCTAACTCTTTTAGGAAGCCTCCTAACACCTTTATTTACCTCCTTTAGGAAGCCTCCTAACACCTTTCCTTAACTCCTTTAGGAAGCCTCCTAACACCTTTCACTAACTCATTTAGGAAGCCTCCTAACACCTTTCCTAAGTCCTTTAGGACACCTCCTAACACCTCTCCTTAACTCCTTTAGGAAGCGTCCTAACACCTTTCCTTAACTCCTTTAGGAAGCCTCCTAACACCTTTCACTAACTCCTTTAGGAAGCCTCCTAACACCTTTCCTAAGTCCTTTAGGACACCTCCTAACACCTCTCCTTAACTCCTTTAGGTCGCCTCCTAACACCTTTCCTTAAGCCTGTGACATCATCCACGGGGTTAAGGAAGAGTGGATAGGAAAGGAGATAGGAGGGACTAGTAGGACGCAGCCCAAGACTTAAGGTGGGAGAAGAATGGGCCCAGCTCTTGTCTCCTGCAATCCGCCTCCTCAGGTAGTCGTCTCTTCTCAGGTAATAACCGTTAGCGCCGGCAGTAAAATCACATCATCATCATCATCATCATCATCATTAGCATTATTGTCCCAGAGCTCGCCGCGCGTCGCCAGAAATAACACGGCTGCGTCCGTACGTCCGTACGAAGCACTAATCTGGACTGGCACTGAGCACAGCAGATCATTAAACGCAAGGTTTTCTCTTCCTCCCTCCAGCTTTCCCAAAACTGCTCCCGTACTACACAATATCTCCCCCTCTAAACATATCTTATTTTTATTCTTTTCACCCCCCCCCCCCCCCCCCCCTCTTCCTCCCTCTTCCTCCCTCAAACACTCTTTTTTTCTTCCCTTCTCAGTGATTGATGGAGTTCGGGGAGAAAACACAGAGCAACGTGTGGCCAACAGTCCAAAACAGGCTGCATGAGAGAGGAGGAGGAGGAGGAGGAGGATTAAATGAGAAGAGAGGTGAAAGGGAGGGAAGGAAAGAGGAAGAGGGAGAGTGTGTGAAAGAGAGAAGGGGAGGGAGGGAGAGAGGGAGAGGGAGAGCTCAGCTGAAAGCCACAGACTTAATTCTATGCATCATTAAGCAGTCTCACTCAATGCAACATCCCCTATACATCATCCACGCTCAGTAAACACAACGATGACATTACATTAGCAACTGCAAATGAATTTTCTTTTTAGAAGGAAATTGAGAATACTCTTTCCCCCCTCTTTTTTTTTTTTTTTTTTTCTTTTTTAACCGTCTCTGGCTCCTGCAAAGCTGCAGCGCGGCACATCACCGACATATAAACAAAATAAAAACACAAACAATGTTTCCCTTGCTCTCTCTCTCTCTCTCTCTCTCTCTCTCTCTCTCTCTCTCTCTCTCTCTCTGACTCTCTCTCCCTCCCTCGCTCGCTCTCGCTGCGTGGCAATTGAACAGCGAAATATGTTTATAATACTAACGCAGCGATAGAACAATGAACATTCACTTCCACCGCGGCAGGAAATAGATATTGCGTTTATTTAAAGATAAACTACCTTTGAGCGAGAGGCATTTAAATTCATTTTATTGGTGACTTTTATTGTGAAACCAGTAATATTTGCTGTTTTTGGTTTAAATCGAAGCAAATTTGCTGCTTATGTTTAGATTTTCCTAAATATTTCACACTTTATAGTGTCATTATTTAACTACAATAATGGGCAAAAATAATGTTTTAAGATGAAGCTAAATAGTATAAAACTGAGTTGACGATGCTCTTTTGGTAAAATTAAAATTGGTTCTTCGAAGCTTAAAATCTGAAAATGCTACGCTAATTAGCTGAATATTTCAATTGATAATGAATATTTAGAACTGAGTCGTACTATGTGTAAAAATAAAGCCTGGCTAGTTTAAGTAATTTTTTTAAGTTTGTTATTTTGATTTTTTAAACCTATAAATAAAAAAATGAGATTAGATGAGCTGTTTGACCGCTAACGGCTGCTAATCGGCTCGAAGTGACAAAACTACTACGAAGTTGCTAATATTTCATGTTTTTCCAAAAGGAAAAAATATACAAGGAAACTAGAAAAATAGTATCCGGCTTGTTCTGAATTTTCTTTTAAATCAAATTGTAAAGATGTACAAACTATGATTAACAGAGGCTATGGTAACATTAGCCAGTTAGCTGACGGGTAACAGGGACTACTTTGCTCTAATGGACAAAAATTAATTTGGCTTTTTAATGATAATTTTGTTTTCCACAATAAAATATCCACATACACAAGAAAATAAGAAAAATAATGTCCAACCATTTTTTTAAAGGAGCCATCATGGTATTCTCGTGTATCTAGTCTCCCTTAAATTGTCTTTAAGTCAATTCTTAGAATTTATTACGAAAACAAAAATAAAACATAGAGCTCGTTTTGACTGGTATGGCGCGTTAATTAGCCGCAGGAACTGTCAATCATAGCGATAGCATAGCGATAGCATCACGATAGCATCGCGATAGCATAGCGATAGCATAGCGATAGCATAGCGATAGCATAGCGATAGCGTCACGATAGCATCGCGATAGCATAGCGATAGCATCACGATAGCATCGCGATAGCATAGCGATAGCATAGCGATAGCGTTGCAATCCCTTGCTCACTCGAAAAAAACCAACAAAGAAAGTTAAAAGGATGTTGGAGCCGTCTACAAACATCCAGGCTGCAGAGCGACGCGTCCCGGAGATTAGAAATAAAATACAGGCTCGTCTGTGAATCACACAGAGGTCAAAGTTCATACGAGTCCCGTTAGCAGTTAGCGGCTAAATTCAACAGAGGGGGGGGGTTTATGATATTAGCCTCCGGTGGTGACGACGACAACTGCGCGGGATCAAAACCAACCGTTTTGGGGGTGCGCCCCCTTGTGGCCGATTCCAGTTTGAACAAAGAGCTCAAACTAAAGGAACGTTTCAACGGAGGTCCAACACCAATATGCATGATTTAACAAGGAAACGGGAGATTTCCTGATGGCGGCTCCTTTAAGAGATACTGTGGTAACATTAGCCGAGTTAGCTAACAGTCGCTAATCTGCTTTAAGTGACAAAACTAATGTGAACTTACAAATAATTTCATTTTTTTCCACAATAAATCACTCTGGCTAACTTTTAGAACACTCAGAATCTTTTGTTATCCCGTAAAAACTAGAAATAGAAAACACTGATAACTTTAGCCTAGCTGACTGACAGCTAACAGTCGCTAATTAGCTCTACGTTTTATACTTCTAGAATTTAAGAAGAAAACTCCAGAAACGTTGCATAAGTTGTATTTTCATTCTTAATTCCGAAATCGCATGAATCCAATGAAAGCTAGTTTTGTTACTGACAGGAAAATAATGTGCAAAAGTTTAGGACCATTTCAAAGGTTAAACAGGTTTATTTTTTATTTGGCTCAGAATGTTAAAAACCGTCTCTTGTAGTTACATAAGTTGCGTCGGATTGAGGCTGTGGCCATCGAATTAACTTCTGTACGTACAAAGACGTCAGTACAACGATGTGGTTTTATTTTATTCTCTAAACTGAAACACCTTTAAATCAAGAGAGTTAAACTAGTTGCTATTTGACAAATGAGGATTTCATACTTCAGGTTCGGATATAAAACATCCTCATGTACACACACACACACACACACACACACACACACACACACACACACACACACACACACACACACACACACACACACACACACACACACACTTCAGCCTAATGCCCGAACAACACGTGACTCACATAAATTATCAAGCAACTCAAATGAATAATTATGTTTTTATTGCACAGATTATGCCCTTTCTCCTAAACTAGCTGGGCTCTGAGGCCTGGGAAATCTATTAAGGCGCCGCCATAGATCATCCCATCCGGCGTGGCGTGTATATAGATCGGCCGGCTCATTTGAGAAATATTGAATCGGTTACAGTAAAGTAAGCTCCTGGATTGAGTCAAATGTAAAAATCCAAGCATGTGTGAGAAGCTGTCAGCGAGTGCTGTAATGACGGATGGGCCCGGGCCTCTCTTTCAGCAAGGGGTGATAAAAAGTCAAATTATGAGTGCCGGGGAGGGACTAGTGTGTGTGTGTGTGTGCGTGTGTGTGTGTGTGTGTGTGTGTGTGTGTGTGTGTGTGTGTGTGTGTGTGTGTGTGTGTGTGCGAGAGCGTAGAGAGAGAGACAGACAATTGGACCAGATCCGTCAAAAGATAAGGGCAATCAGGGAAGGTGTGAAGGTTGGAGACGGAGGAAGCGTGTGATTTCCTCCCCAGTGCAAAGGGTCAGCGAGGGGTCAAGAGTGTGACCTTTGACCTTACGCTACAGAGGATTGACGCGCCTGTCAGTCAGTTATTGATTTATGGTTATTATCGGTTAGACTGCGCCGGCTCCCGGTGACGGACACGCATCTCTTTTTATTTTATTTTAAGTTGATTTTCTTCCCGTCGTCGGTCACTTTTCCTCCTCCCATGAGATGTGACCGTGTATTTATCATGTGAAGGTGTATATTTACTCTGTTGGATGTAAGTAGAGAAATGTGCTGTGAGTGTCTTTCAAATTATTAAGAGTTCAAAATACTGATTAAATCCCTTTGTCGCTGTTTATTTAGGAGCGTATGCCGGTCAGGAGACCTCCTGAAGCCTCATATAGCCGGGTGGAGCTTCAGCCACCAACCTCATGTTCGCTGTTTAAGGTCCAATAATCTGAGGACAACAAACGTTGCATTTTTGTGAGAGTTTTTCCTCCACAAGTCGATTCTGACGCTTGAAGCCAAAATCGAAAATGCAAATCTGTCTTTTAGGCCCCGCCCACATCGCCGGTCTTGATGCTCAATTCCCATTTTTTTGCGCGGTCGTTTCAAACGCGACCTGCCGTGTGAACGTGATCGGACCGGATGTTTGTTTTCGGGCTCCAGAGCGCAGAAGGCGACGTGATGTCATGGCGAGCACGATGTTTACACATGGCAGGGCGGTCGGCACCAGGGTTGCCAGATATGACTCACTCATTCAGGCCAAACAAGGTAAAACCCACACACCTCTATAGCCTGTTTAGGAATCATGTTAAAACCCTAAAACTATTATATGTGTACTAAAGAACACGCCATAAACACACAAATGCACGAAATAAACAAAGTTAAAAGTTAACAGAGTTTGGCTCCCTATTGGGGGATACCCTTCATATCTGGCAACTCAGGTCAGCGTGGAGATTCATTTTCAAATGGTTGATAAATATGAGCAACAGAATCCAGACAACATGAGGAGGGAAAAGAAGAAGGAGAATGAGGATAAATGAGAGCACAGCTTTTATTCTGGCGGGGCTGCTTCCTCCGGCGTTTATCAGTGACGTCAGTCACACGTCGATGACGAACCAGTCGATGTAGAAAAATATCTGAACTGGTCCCACATATGAACGAGGCCTGGGTCTGGAGGGAAAGAAGTCAGAATTGGAGCTTTAACACGGAAACAAAACAGGGTCTGAGTCACTGTGAGTAAAAAGTCCCTGCAGAGTGAAGGAAGCCTGCGAGACGGCGCGTTGGGCGTCGCGTGAATAAACATCACAGGACGGCTCAGAATAACGAAGACGTTACAACTTTAAAACATAAAGACCAAAAATATCGTCTGAAATCGAGCACACAGGATTAAATCCCCTCAAAACAACCCCCCCAACCCCCCCCCCCCCCCCCCCCCCCCCAAAAACTGCCCCGATCGGAGGTGTGAACTCCCATCCTGCAGCTGATGGAGCCTCCCCATCATTTTTATAGCCCCACCATCACCCCCTCGCTCTTTATGACTCTGCAGTTTGATTATCACCGCAGCTTGGAGAGGAACACACACACACACACACACACACACACACACACACACACACACACACACACACACACGCACACACACACACACACACAGTTTGCTCTATCGTCCTGTTCCAGCACTTTACTGACTCTGTTTCATCCTAAAGGACTGAGGACGAGATGCTCACATTCAGCTGTGGGTAGAGGCCGACTCTTAATATTTAGTAAATATTTATTGAAGCACGGAGAGCCCTCATCACTCAAATCCATAAAAATATTCAACTTCATTTAACTAAAATAAGATGCAGGCTGAACCTGAATACGTCAGAACAACATTACAGTTATTACTGTTATTATTATTATTATTATTATTATTATACATATTATATATTATTACACTGCAGCAAACAACAATAGTGTAATAACATCATTAATACCTGCCGGTAATGTAATAATCTTGGACATTTTGAATGTAATAAAGCCAATAATGTTATAAAATAGTGATTTTTTTTACAGCCATAATTGAGAATTTCCTCAAATAAATTTTTTTTATAAAGTAAACTGTACAAAACCTGCAATAAAAAAAGAAGCTTTTATTTGCTCAAACATCATATTACACACTGAAATGGCCAAATTATTACATTATTGGTTGTTACCAACTATTTACAAAAGGGGTGTTAATCAGTTTCTCGTCCAGGGGGCAATTATATTATATTATATTATATTATATTATATTATATTATATTATATTATATTACATTACATTACGTTACGTTACGTTACGTTACGTTACGTTACGTTACGTTACGTTACGTTACGTTACGTTACGTTATGTTTTGTTATATTATATTATGTTATGTTATGTTATGTTATGTGATATGATATGATATGATATGATATGATATGATATTATATTATATTATATTATATTATATTATATTATATTAAATTATATTATATTATATTATATTATATTATATTAAATTATATTATATTATATTATATTATATTATATTATATTATATTATATTATGTTATGTTATGTTATATTCTATTATATTATATTATATTATATTATATTATATTATATTATATTAAATTAAATTAAATTAAATTAAATTATATTATATTATATTATATTATATTAACTCTCAGTACCAATGTTAGGTAAGCATCGTCAGGTGAGATTGACGGAAGCCTCCTGTGAGTCAAAGTTGCAGAAAGCAGAATAGAAGATGACCAGATTAATGGATTATAAGTAATATCCTCATAAGGGGCTGTTTTTGTTATTAAACTCTACATAAGAAGTAACGAGATCTGTGTTTGTTGGATTACTTCAGTATTGTACCCTCTGAACGGGGCCGACCAGGTTTGGTCCACCCAGACCAGGTCCAACATGACCTCGGTTCGGCCGTGTTCAGTAAATGTTGGGGAACTCAGGTCTTCAGATGTTGTTCAGGGAAAAACATGAACTGATGAAAGAAACTTGGACCAGAGATGAAACGTCTCTCTTGATTGGATTGCTTACTGACTCCTCCTACCTGGAAGAAACCAGCACACGGATTTCTTCAACAATTCTTCTGGGCAATAATCGTCGTACCGGTGGAAAGCCTGATTATTTTTCTCTTTTTAAAGAGTTTGTGCCTCGACTGTAAGGATCATGAGTTTGTGGGATGAGGAAGCTGAGTTTGTTGGAAGCAGCCATGAAAACCACCAAACCTTTGACTCTTGATTAGATGAGTTCAGGACTGATTTCAAACGTTTTCTTCTCGGAAATTCTTAAACCCTGGAGGGAAGCTTTTATAATATCCTTGTTCTGAGGGGACCAGGGTGGAGTTCAGGCAGTGGCAGATACGGGATTACCACGGGGCTGCACGGTCAAGAGTCAACAGCAAAGAGACGCTGCGTGTTATTTTACAAATGAGGTTTGAAAAAACGTTTTCATGGTTGGACCTCGGTTACAGAACGTTTCAACTGAAAACGCATCGTCTTGGTGTTTATGCTTCAGAAAGGTTTTGCGTTTACACGGCAACATTTTGAAAACAATGTCCGTCTACACGGAAACGGCAGAAACTCCAAAAACGATGTCGCTTTCATGCTGGGCCACTAGAGGGTGCTGTTGTTTGTTTGGTAATGAAACAACGAGCTCTAAATATCAACAACGAGAGGACACGGACATTCTAGTGGACAGGCCACCAAGTTGGATTGTTATTACTGTGACTGTCAAAATAAAAGTACCAAGTCCAGGAGAATATGGACTGGGAGTCACGACACCACGGAGGAAACTTGGTTCCGATTGGTTCTACTGAGCATGTGCAGAAGAACTGTTTACGGCGGTTCATGTGCGCAGTAGTAGAATTTGTTGTGACAAGTTGCGTTTCCTCCATTTCCACGTCGGAGTCGGAGGGTTTTAGAAAAGTTACATCTTGGGAGCCATTTTCAAAAAGTTCCGTTCTCAGAGCGCTGTTGTCGTGTCAACGGACCCAAAACACAACTGAAGTTTTACGTTATGACTTGTAGGCGTGGCCTGAATGTGGACGGGATCTTTATGCCAAGTAGCGTTTCATTCACGATGCTGGTGGTTTCTGTCTGACATAATTCAGAGTTCTACTTGTGCAGCTCTACGTGAAGCCGACACGCAACGGGTGGAGGATGGCGGGACTGTCTTGGTTCCGGCGGAGCGACGGCTCCGTTCACTTCACCACTTTCTTATTCACGCAGGCTGGTGATCGGAGAGTTGAGGAGATTTTGATGATTCTTCTTAACGATTCGGTTCTTTATCGATTCTCATGTTTGAAGGGAACCGGCAGTATTTCTATGAGAGGAGCTGCTGCCGGGCGGAGATTCTCTTGACGTTCCTTCAACGTTCTCGCTGCTGCGTGAGAACGTTTCTGCATGTTGGTCGTTTCTCCGTCCCTCCGATGAAAACCTCCACTTCGCCAGTATCACAAGTCGTTTCTCCTGAAATGGAACCAAAGTTCCGCCATGTTTCCCGCCGGCTGCGCTCCTGAACGACGACTGGAATTAACAAGGCTCCACATTTACAAACGATTCCAAGGAACCTCCCCAACGGGAAGAACCGGTTCTCCACCAGGACTTGTTGTTGATTCCCATCCCTGCTTATACAGTGTTTCATTCCTGCCCAGTGACGTGCGGTGAGGTTCCTGGCTGGTGAGGCACCGACTTCATCACAGTCAGATTTACAAACATATGAACCCTAAAGAGGATCTTATTCACCATTTGATTGGCAGCAGTTAACGGGTTCTGTTTAAAAGCTCATCCCAGCGTTCTTTACACATACAAACTGGAGCACACAAAAAAAAAACGTTATTATGGTCTTACCTTTACTAAATAAAGAAACGATCGCTGCCGCTGCACTTGACTTGCTAACTGTAGCTTGTTGTCACTTATTCTGCAGCCGAGGAGTCGCAAGGAGGATCCCTGGGATCACTAGCGCCCTCTACCATGAGGCAGGAGAACTGCGTGCCTCACCCAGTGCGTCTTCGCAGCCGTTTTATGATTGCTCAGCACAAGAAACACGTTACACACATACAGTTGTTGACAAAGTACACTGTACATTATATACCTCAGTTAACTAAACTATGGAAATGTATAATCTAATTCATATAGCAAAAGTGTTTGAACATTTTAACAGCGACATACAGAGAGATAGCAATACGGTCTCACTGCACAGCAGGCCAGCAGTTAGCCGAGCGCAATCCATGGTGAGGCTCAGCTGGCTGCCGCCTCACCGCAAGTCTCTTCTCACTATTTGAACGGTAAATGTGAAAATTCAGCGATTTTGAATAGAAATAATCTAAAACTGGTGAAGTTAAATGGAAAATAACTTTATAGTATAATCACTGGATACATATAACAATTTAATAAAAATTTTTTTCTCTTTTTACATTTTTTTTCTTTCCATGATGGCAGGTGAGGCACTGCCTCCCCTGCCTCCCCTGACTGCACGTCACTGTTCCTGCCGCTTTCACGTACATCGTGATCACTTTTCAAACACTTTGAAGTCCCACGCATGATGTGGAAAGACACGCAGAGCGTTTCATTAACCCCCCCCCCCCCCCCCCCCCCCTCCCTCCTCTGGAAAACCGCGGGAAAGTCCAGTGATTTATGGCGTCCTCCAGGCCTGACTGCCTCTCACCTCGCCGGCGATGGAGCCAGAGGTAACGAGGACCCGGCTGCTCCGATTGACTCGTCTCTTTGGTAAAATCCAACTTTTATTCATTGGAGATTTAATGCCGTCTGACTTGTGTGGTGATAAAAAAAAAAAAGGGGGGGGGGGGTTAAGATTTATCAGGCTGCTTTGATGTTTGTGTTCGTCCAGGTTGAGGAATTAAGGGAAAGACTTTACTTCTCATACGTTCTGCTCTTTTTAGATGCACCTTAGAGCGGCGGTAGCTCTCCTGCTCCCGCCAACAGGATTAATGTTTAGCTCAGCCCTCGCTGACCGGCGACCGGCGACCGGAAAGAGAAATGAAATCCACGGCAGAGCGTAAAAACACCCGGGACCCCGGGAGCTGGGAGGCCTGTTGTAAGGCTTTCTGCATTTGTTTCCATCGCAGGGCCAAGCAGCTCTGACATATTAAAATCAACCAACCTTACATACATAGAGGGAAACACACACACACACACACACACACACACACACACACACACACACACACACACACACACACATACACACACACACACACACACACACACACACACACACACACACACACACACACACGCCGGCAGCGGCAGCGGGGCAGTAACTCAAGGCCAAAGGAGGAGGTTTATTTTTATCATGGGCAAAGGTGCCAAATCATGTTGGTATGAAGGGGGGCTATATAAATGCAAATTGTATTGGAGAGCTATTAGTCCTGGAAAAGGTTTGTATGTTAATGCCCTATAGGACCACATTGGAGCACTCAGCCAGTTCAGATTAGTGGGGTTTGTGGCAAATGTGCTGCAAAAGACAAAAAAAAAAAAAGCAATTGCCTCGTGGTAAATCATGGTGAACAAGGTGGGAAGTTGAGAAATTGAATGGCCAAGATGTTTCTGTGTCGGTTTATTGCAAAGGGAGACGTGTTGACGAGTGTTTCTCAGCTGCACGTGTTCCTGTCTTTTACGGCCGTTTGGAGGGTTTTCTTTTTCTTCTTCTGTGGCTGAGAGGAGCGGGGTGTGAATGAGCAGCTGTGTGTGTGTGTGTGTGTGTGTGTGTGTGTGTGTGTGTGTGTGTGTGTGTGTGTGTGTGTGTGTGTGTGTGTGTGTGTGTCTAAAACACACACGAGACAATTATGAGATGAACAAATCAAACATGGCACAGGATGGTGCTCCAATGAGGACGTTATAATCAGGCTGTGATGGAAGCGTCAGCACACGTGCGCCCTCTAGTGGTCTTTATGCACACGCTCACATTTGCTGCAGAGGAAAACACAAGCCGAGTCCTCTAAATGCTCTCATTTATTACAAATGGATTTGAATATATAGTGTTAAACAAAACGCTCTATATACAGTATATACATTCCTGCATTACTTCTCCTCATAAGATGAATATCTGTACTTTCTTTTGGACAAACAATCATTCATGAGCACGTCCAGCTTCTTCTTGTTTCTTTAAAATCAACAAGTTATATAACACATTACATTTATGATAGAAGCATAATTTTCCGCGGGACACTCGTACCATGTTATTGATCCAGGAATCATTTTAGCAAATTCAGATTTAGTTTTTAACTAGAAATTGCAAAACACAGTGTTATTTAGTTCAGTTTTACACTTTAAAACGGATTTTTATTACAATTTAATCACACTTTGTTGTCGCCTCTTTCCCTTGCTTTATATCTTTTACATCATATGAAACAAGAAATAATCCAGATTTTGAGGATATCAAAGTCCAGATATTTGTGTCAAATTTCACAGATGTGAAGAATCTACTGAAGTAGAGTAAAAAATACTTTACTTCCCATCTTTGCCTACATAAGATACAAGTATCAACAGTTACTGCAGTTAAATTGCATTTATTTTTATTTTTTTACCCTCTTGTCTTGGATGTAGAAAAACTTTAAAGGTACAGTATGTGAGTCTTTTCTCAAGAAAACTACAGTTCTAATGTCATTCCATTGGAAATGTGTAAATCCGTGATCAGCTCAGTCGGTAAAACGGCAGATTGAAGAGACGGTAAAACTTCTTTGGATTCCGAAATGAAAACATAAAAAGTGATAAAAGTGCTCCTGAAGCGTGACGGATACTTCTACCGCCTGCACTTATATGTTTCATAGCTAATCTGAATTCACAGTAATCTGATTAAAATCCCCTCGTGTGAACGAACGTATTGATATAGAATAGAACATCATCAAGTAGTTCAATTTGAGTTACTTGTTTGGACTAGAGTACTCAGGCTCCGTTTACACGACGCTTCAAGTGGAAACGCATAATTTTTTTGCGTTTTTGTTTCCCAAAAGTTTCTCATTTACACGGCAAAGTTTTTTAAAAACGATGTCCGTTTACGTGGAAACGGCAAAATCGCTGAAAAGGGTGTAGTTTCTCAGGTGTGGCCACTAGTGGGTGCTGTTCTTTCTTTGTTTTCGTGAAACTCCACATTGCTTTTTTGAAACACACAGTCGCGGCGTTTTTAAGCGTTTTCCCCGTTTCCATGGAGACAGAGTTGGAGCTTTTTCAAAAGGTTGTCTCCGAGCGCCGTTGTCCTGTAAAGCGAGACGCAAAACCCAATGAAAGTTTAGAGATTTCACTTGAAAAACGTGTAAACGGGCCCCAGGTAAGCGTCGATACGTTTGAACTTCCTCACACTCCCGTCGGGGGAAAGAGAAAAGACGTGTGAAGAGACCGAATGAGTTTTCTGTGGAGTTCCGCCGTCAGTCTTCAGACGCTGAGCGACCAGAGCGTCTCACTGCACCGCTAAAGATCACCAGTAGATGATCCTCCCTTCAGGAGTTCTCTTCCGAGTTATTTCTTCCGAAAGGAAATATTCCTGCAAACCCAGGTCATGCCGTCCTGGAAAGAGAAAAACAAAGTTTATATCAGACATGAAGGACGGATGTCGTGTTGCTGCTGTCCTCAAAAACTAATTGTCTCACAGGATCAACTTGAGCATCGATTAGATATGCAAATAAATGTTCTCTCTTTTTTTTTTAAATGATTTGTTTTATTTACTTTTTAATTTAAAAGATGAAAAAAACTTAACTTGACAACCTGACAGTCGGTCCAGCCACAAGGAAATTTAACTGATTGGTTACTATTGAAAATCCATTAAAACATTCACAGGTTAGAACTGAGGTAATATTTAATTAACTGATGAGTGCTTCTGACGCATCGAGACGGGAAAAGTCTTTGTTTTTTGCAAAACCAACCAGTTAGTGCAGAAAGATTCAGCAATTCCAACATGAAGCCGTTTTTTAATGAAACCTTCTGGTGCAAAACTCAGTGAAATGTCCATAAACTTCTCCTGCAGCTGTTGCATTCTGGGAGTTTTTACAAACTCACCAGTGGCCAGTAGGTGACGCTCTTCATTATTATTCGATTTCAGCCAATGTCAACTTCATTGATTCCAGTTCCTTTATAGACCACATTACAACAATCTTGCCTTTTTGTAGATTGAGAGAGCCCCCTAGTGGTGAAATGTTATAGTTCTTATAACAGCTGGTGAACAGAGAGCCCCCTAGTGGTGAAACGTTGTAGTTCTTATAACAGCTAGTGAACAGAGAGCCCCCTAGTGGTGAAACAATACAGTTCTTTTAAACAGCTAGTGAACAGAGAGACCCCTAGTGGTGAAACATTATAGTTCTTTTAAACAGCTAGTGAACAGAGAGCCCCCTAGTGGTGAAACGTTATAGTTCTTTTTGTCATTTTCTGCTTCAGATTCCCAGCAGATCAATAACCACACGTCAGACATGCTGCGTTGACGTGCTGTGTCTGATTGCCCTTGCTGCTGCTGTCTTGCAGGCCCCGGCCTTCACCTGCACTCCCTCGGCGGTGACGGCCGAGCAGGCCTGCACCTGCCACATGCGGTCCCGGATGGTGTGCAGGTGGAGGCCTTCTGCCAGCTCGGAGGCCGTGGAGGCCGTCATCAGGTCCTGCTTGTTGGCGAAGATCAGCAGAGGCACGCCGGCCAGCTCGTCGCCGTCCAGCAGCTCAGACAGCTCCTGCAGAAAGAAAGGAAATAACCGATGCGTGCCAGCAACTCGTCACTTTACAGGTACAGCCGGCAGCATTTCAAGACAAAATGAAACAGGAAGTTCCATGTTTATCTAGACAAACTTATTTCATTGGACGACACAAAACACTGAGACCCAGCTTTAATTTGTATGTTTTTAATCTATGGACATTTTTCTTGTGCGTTTTATTTGCCTGTTTTGTCTGCAACCTTAATGAACTGCTGCTTGTCTTGGTCTTGAAAAAAGCGATTTTTTTTTTTACCTCAACGAGGTAAATTATTTAGGTGACGCTCTTCATTATTATTCGATTTCAGCCAATGTTAACTTCATTTAAATCCAGTGCCTTTATAAACCACATTACAACAATCTTGTCTTTCTTAGATTAAGAGAGCCCCCTAGTGGTGAAACATTATAGTTCTTTTAAACAGCTAGTGAACAGAGAGCCCCCTAGTGGTGAAACATTATAGTTCCTTTAAACGGCTAGTGAGTAGAGAGCACTTAATAAGACTCTTTTATTAACATACTTTAACAAAGACACCCTGTCGCCCTCTACCACCACTGAAACTCACTCTGACAGCATGGCTTTGAGGCTAATGCTAGTTTGCTAGCTTCCATAGCAGCACTGTGTCCACTACTCTTAAGAAATTAGTAAATAAATAAATAAATAAAAAATATGTTTTCTTTGAAATGTTTACAATTTGCCCGTCAGTTTGAAGCCTCTTGCAGGCTGCTGCTTTCGACACCCCTGATCCACATCATGTTGATGTGAATCAATTACATCATTGTAATAATTCCTGTTATGGACAGAGAATATAACTTTGCTTACCAGACTCGTCTCTTCGAACCTTTTCCTGTCCGAGCTGTCGATCACGTAAATCTGCGACAAATCCAGTCACACTGGTTTAAAATCTGGATAAGTCAACAGATTCATGTCTGGAGCAGAACCTACCAGCACGTCCGTGTTCTCAAAGTAATTCTTCCAGTACGGACGGATCTTCCGCTGACCTCCGATGTCCCAGACATTCAGCTTGAAGCCGGCAGATTGCATGCTCTTTATGTTGAAGCCCTGAACAGAGAAAACTCTGAGGTTCACCTCATCAGGCACTACTAACCTGTATTTGCAGCAAAGCTTGAGAATCTGATTGAAAAGGAAGTGACCGGATGAGGGAGTGATGAAAGGATTCAGTTTATGGTTATATGCAGGGCGCTGTGGGAGCTGTTGTCTATTTTCATAATGAAACCACACACATTCAGAGGACAATCCGCTATAAACATCAACAATGGGAGAACACGGACATTCTAGTGGCGGGACTGTTATTACGGTGACTGTCAAAATAAAAGTACCAAGTCCAGGAGAATATGAACTGGGAGTCACGACTCTGGAGGAAACATTGTTCTTATTGGCTCTACTGAGCATGTGCAGAACGACTGAACAACCAAAGTGTGCATGATCACCGGGAGCAGCGTTTCTAACAGGAGACGGGAGTCGGACCGTTTTCAGAAAGTTTTGTAAGTCACAACGCAACGGCAAAAGTCACAACGCAACGGTCAAAGTCACAACACAAGAACAAAAGTCACAACGCAGCGGCAAAAGTCACAATGCAACGGTCAAAGTCACAACGCAACGGCAAAAGTCACAACGCAATGGCAAAAGTCACAATGCAACGGTCAAAGTCACAACGCAACGGCAAAAGTCACAACGCAACGGCAAAAGTCACAACGCCACGGCAAAAGTCACAACGCAACGGCAAAAGTCACAACGCAACGGCAAAAGTCACAACGCAACGGCAAAAGTCACAACGCCACGGCAAAAGTCACAACGCAACGGCAAAAGTCACAGCGCAACAACAATAGGCACAACGCAACAACAAAAGTCACAAGTCAAGAATAAAAGTCACAGCGCAACAACAATAGGCACAACACAACAACAAAAGTCACAACGCAACAACAAAAGTCACAACGCAGTGGCAAAAGTCACAACGCAACAACAAAAGTCACAACGCAGCGGCAAAGGTCACAACACAACGGCAAAAGTCACAACACAACGGCAAAAGTCATAACGCCACGGCAAAAGTCACAACGCAACGGCAAAAGTCACAGCGCAACAACAATAGGCACAACGCAACAAAAAAAGTCACAACGCAACAACAATAGGCACAACGCAACAAAAAAAGTCACAACGCAACGGCAAAAGTCACAACGCAACGGCAAAAGTCACAGCGCAACAACAATAGGCACAACGCAACAAAAAAAGTCACAACGCAACAACAAAAGTCACAACGCAACAAAAAAACTCACAACACAACAGCAAAAGTCACAAGGCAACGGTAAAAGTCACAACGCAAGAACAAAAGTCACAACGCAACGGCAAAAGTCACAAGGCAAGAACAAAAGTCACAACACAACAAGTCACAACGCAACAATAAAAGTCACAATGCAACAAAAAACTCACAGCGCAAGAACAAAAGTCACAACACCAGAGCTTGCCAGCTCCACACAGAGGTCGTATCGTGCTATTGTACCTGCGTGGGGGTGATGTGGCTGATGTCTTCGGCCGCCAGCTGTTTGAGCAGCGTGGTTTTGCCGGCGTTGTCCAGTCCCAGCAGCAGCAGGCGAACCTCCTGGTCTGGAGACTGCTTCAGCCTGCGCAGGATGGACAGCAGGCCCTGCAGGCGGTTCAGACTCAGTGACTCAGCAAGTTGGCGGGACGGCGTAACGCCGGAGCCCTGACCTGACCTGCATCAGGTAAAGCTTAAATAAGCTCCTGGTGAGCATGGTGTGCCCCCCCCCCCCCCCCCCCCCCCCCCACAGCAGTACATGGGAGGAGGCACTGGGTGTTAACGCTCATCCAGAATCATCCACAGCCTGGGGATTTAGCCGGGGGATACAGGCTATATATGTGCTGCGGCGGGAGCCGGCTAAGATTAGGACTGTGCCCCTCCAGAGGCGGGTGAGCAGGAAGCTGCAGCGAAGGCTTTGGCTCAGGCTCTTTACCTCCATGAACTCTGTGACCCGCAGTGGGTCCCAACCAAAACCGACAATCATACAAGCAAATCATCGCTTATAGAATCACTGCCACCGATTCACCTGGTGTTACTTCTGCAAGTTATTTCAGAGAATTATTTTTTGAAATGTGTAAATACTGTGAATATCGACATTTAATACACATTACATATTACTTATTACAGTAACAGCAGTACGACAGTATTTCTTTTGATTTGTTCTTATGGCCGTTTTGTTGCCGCATGTCGGCTGCTGAAAACGTACATTTCCTCCGGCATTATTAAAGTATCTATCGACCAACCTACGATATACATGTATAATTGCAAATCTTGTACATTTTTATTTCACAACCTGTCCAGATCTTTACTTAGGGTTTTATTTTTACTCCATTATTCTCTTTCCTTCCAATTTTAACCCCATTTAACTTCCAATTTAACATTTAACTCATCGACACTGTATGTTTCTCACAACATATTGTAAACATATAACATAGTACACACATATACACATATAAATAAGCATTATAAGGTTAAAAAAAAAAACAACATTGCTACATTTGATGACCACCAATATGATCACATATTACCATCTTACATCCAGGATACTCTTGTTTTGTTTCCCTTCATCCTACAACCTGTTCTTTCACACATTTGTAATGATTTTTCAGTATTGAAACATCATCTAGTTCACTTTCAATGAAATATCTAAAGGTGTGTGTGTGTGTGTGTGTGTGTGTGTGTGTGTGTGTGTGTGTGTGTGTGTGTGTGTGTGTGTGTGTGTGTGTGTGTGTGTGTGTGTGTGTGTGTTGGAGGGGGACTCACCATGCTCTCTGGTGGTTGTTCCTCTCGCACTGAGTGGATTAACATGTTTCTTACCGAGCTCTTTGATTCCACAGTTGTTGCCACGGTAACGGTGACGTCAAGGTAAACAGTGTCACCAGGATGAGAATCAACATTTACAAAAAAATACAAACATCAATTCACACAAACTTCCTTGGCGTTTCAGAAAGAAACAAAAAATTGTGATCTCTTTTAAACTCATTAGATTTTTATTCACTTTTTATCATGATGATACACATGAAAATGATTGAAACTTTACTTTGATAGTCATAATGAACCAAGGAGTTTTGGTTCTTTAAATACATTTTTTATATTTGTTTAGGTGTTTGTACATTGGGTATAGATTTATATATTATTGTGGATATGCATATTCAAAATTTTTCTAAAAGATTTATTTAATTATATACTGTTATTTACAAGGGGTTTGAAGTAAATAGCACTTACACAGCGTATACTCTGAAAAAGATTTTGTGTGTGTGTGTGTGTGTATTCAAATTAGTATAAGTTTTGTTTTCTTTTTGTATTTATTTTGTATACTTTCTTTTATTTTTTTTACTGGAAAAATCTAATGAAATGAAATGAAATAATTTATTTATTTTTTCGCAGTACAGTATTTGTATTTGTTCGCCAGGGGGATCAGCAGGACGGTGACCCAGTTTGCCCTCCACTCTACTCTCCACAGCGCCCCCTGCAGGCGAAGCTTCCGCTTCGCACTGCGCCGCACAGCGCCCCCTGCAGGCGGAGCCTCCGCTTCATGCTGCTGCTGGCGGTGTTTCCTCACAGTCGAATAACAAAAACATGTCCGAGTGCGACGGGCGCAGCCGTTTTTAGCTTCGGCCGTCCGCCGGCACACCCACTAGCCGTCGATTCGACCGACTGCCGGCCGCGGACCCAGAAAGATGCCACAGAAAGCACTGGGATCCATCGTAGGTCTTCTCAGTACCGGGACATGTCTGGTGCAGGTAAGCCCGCGCTCGGACTGCCTGTGTCGGCGGAGCCTCCTGGGCGAGGCCGAGGCTTGGAGGGCAGGGTGGAGGCCTCTATGGATCTTTTTGTCTCCCCCACAAAGGAAACGAAGCCCTACTGTACACTTGGGGTGACGTCAGTTTGTAAAAACTTTCAAATTTCGACAGATAATTGACCAACTGGCTCTGGTTTTGGCTGGAAACCCCTCAGAGGCGTGATTTACGATTAAATTCCTGCAGTTTTCACCGTTGGTGGAGGGATTAGCCGCTGCTAGCTGGTACCCGGTGAATTTACGTGTTTAATAGCATTGATAGGAGCTGGACTCAGTTAGCATCGTTAGCTTCCAGATTGTATTTTAAATCTGCACAAACCAGGCTGATAATAAGCTTTAACAATGACACACAGGCTGTTCAACATTTTATTCCCTACTTATTTATGAATCTACTCTTATCCTTACATTACCAGTCAGTCTTTAAATCGTTATTCAGATTAACAATCGGAAATGTTTACCAACTAAATCATAGTTTTGATTATTCTTTGTGTCTCTAATTTACGTAATTTTACTATCTTTCTCCTGTTAATTTATCTGTATTATAACGTGTCTGTGCATCGATTTGTATCCCCTGCAGGAGCTGCCAAGCATCTTGCAGGAGTTAAAGTGAAAATAAAACCTCCATTTGAATTTCTTTTGCCTTTTTGCTTCGCTAAAATTTAGGTGAGAGAAAATAAACAGGCCCAGAAATGTGACACTGAGGTGACAATGAGAAAGGTTAAATAGTCCCTAGAAATAGGTCAGTCCACCGAGAGTTTGCCCGGAGTTTTCTTGTTTACTCATGCGATTGAGCTGTGTTGACTTCTGTGTGTGTGTGTCTGTGTGTGTATGTGTGTGTGTGTGTGTGTGTGTGTGTGTGTGTGTGTGTGTGTGTCTGTGTCTGTGTCTGTGTCTGTGTCTGTGTCTGTGTCTGTGTTCACAGGGGAAGGAGTTCTGTTTCGGGGTGAATAACGAACAGTACCGCTGTGAGATGGGGTACTGCTGTGGAGAGACGGAGTGCTGCACCTACTACTACGAGCTCTGGTGTGAGTACCGTCACGGTTTCACCACCTCGGATCTACCAAGTCGTGTGTATCGGAGAGCCGTCTCCTCGGATCATCTTGTTTTTATGCCACTTTGATTCCGACGAAATGCTCGACACGTGACCGCAGAAGTGAGGATAACTTTAGCCCGCGTTAGAAGTGACAAGTCACAAGATTGGAAGTTTAACGTTAAAGTGCAGAAAAACACATTTATGTTTGCAGACGGACCTCAAATCTCCGATTTGTGAGGCAGTTTTCACTCAGAAAGAGGAAAACGTATCAGTTCAAATAGAACCTGAATGTTGTAACACTAAATGCATTTATTAGTAAATAATATAAATTGCCTGTATTTTGCTTTAATCAACCTATTTTGTAGACTTTAATGGGAGTGATGGCATCGTTACACACACACACACACACACACACACACACACACACACACACACACACACACACACACACACACACACACACACACACACACACACACACACACACACACACACACACACACACACACACACACACACACACAAAGAAATACTGACAGAATCTCACAACACACTCCATGTAATCCAGTTTCTTATGTTCTGTAACAATGAGTTCCTGTTCTCTGAGGATGAACTCGGTTCACGCTCTGTTTCGGGGTGTTTGTCAGACTGGGGCAGTTTCAGACTGGGGCAGTTTCAGACTTTCACAGCAAGAGAAACATTCAGCTCTAATTCTGTCATTTGTTTCAATGACGCCAGTTTCTATTTAACTGTTGTGGTACATTCTGTTTAGTTTTTTTCATCTCGTTTCTCTCCGCCCTGACACGTTGCCATTTATTTAATTTGCTGCTGACTCTGCCAGCTTACCTTTCTGTATATTGCAGACACTTTAAACATTTTTTCTAAATGTTGTGGTGAGTAACGTTGAAGAATGGCGCCTAAGGAAGACTCCTGTCTTTTATGCCCACTGCGACTGAGAGAGGCTTTTATTTTGACACAGCCAGAACAGCAGTACTGTGGCAGGAGGACATCAAACACACTTGCTAAAGTAAACTAACTCGGCTTACTAAATCACAACAAAACAACCACTAATAACACTAATATCCACCACGATACCGACATTTAAAGTCACAAAACTCCCATGATGCATTGTAGAACAACAGTTCAGTTATAGGAACCGACTCCACGATCGCTTTGATATTTTTAGATAAATGATATGCTTTAACTTTGTAGTTTGTTTACATAAATGAATTAAATGATGTTTCGGCTTTTGTTAAAACACAAATAATAATTATAATTTTTATAATATCAGTTAAAATCCAGAGGGTTTGGTGGTTCTTTTAGTTTGAAGGTGTTTGTTTGCACTACATTCTTTGCCAGAAATCTTGATCTTCAGTCACAATGTGGCTCTCAGAATCTTTCAAAAGCTTCATTGTGATATTTATCTCATCGCACCCCGTCAAACAAACGAGTCATCGTGACGTCATTGAGAGTGAAGCTGGTTGGATTTGAAGAGATGTCCGTGCTGACGGCGATCAAACGTTCTTCTCGCAGGGTTCTGGTTGGTGTGGACCCTGATCATCATGCTGAGCTGCTGCTGTGCCTACCGACACCGGAGAGTTAAAATGCGCCTGCAGCAGGAGCAGCGTCAGCGCGAGATCAGCCTCATGGCCTACCAGGGAGCCTCCAGCTCCTTCATCTCCCCTCCTCCTCTCAATCTAAGTGAGTGGCCTCCACAGATTCACCAGACTGCAGCCGGCGCTCCCTGTGACCTTTGCAGCTCTGCGTCTTTTCCACCCTGCTGCCACATGTTGTGTTTGTTCTCTCGTACCCGTGGCGGCCGTTCACCTCCGCCGGAGCGAGAGCGAACGCTCAGATTGCAATCGTCGCTGCTGAATACAGATCAGATAAGTCGCCACATGAAGGCCGAGATAACTTTCTACTGTAGATCTTCAAAGAGACGCAGGCAGCGTAAGGTTAACGTTACTCTACTAGAAACAATCTTTAAAATCTACTTCACATATAATGAATCACTTCTGCACAGAGATTAAAACAAAACAAGACCTTCAACACTCATTCCCAAGTGGCAGTTTCCTGAATCCATCTAACCAAAGTCGATATGTTTACAACCAAATGTGAACCTGTAACCATCAAACTGTTTGTTTCCTGACTGACGCCATCTTGAAAGACCTGCCGCAAGGGATTCTGGGATATCAAAGATGGCGTCTTGGCAGCTCCAGACAGAATATCAACCGATCTGACCGATCCAGTCCGACAAAAATCAAAAAAAGAGTCTTGAAGCCTCGAGAAAAGTCTGGAATGTATCGTCGATCATTTTTCCCGTGTGAATCCAGATCTGGAGAGATCCGGTGAACAAACGGGATCTCGCCTCGGGAGACTTGACGTTCAACGTGACGCTAAAACGTCAACCAACCCGGGGATCTTTCATGAAATATAAATGCTGGAAATACGTGTTTGTCTGAGTGTGATGAGGATTTTCACTCCTAAAAGGTTTTGACGAAGTATTAGAGAAGAACGTCAACGACTAAAACTGGCTTCCCCCTGTGGATTCCGGTGGAGTCACTTTAAGACCAAAAGATATACACAGAACACATTCTTCATCATGCTTGTGATTGGATCTTTGTTTTAACTCCCTGACAGCCTGTGAAGGAGTTAAAACAGCCAGAATTCCTCCTTCCACCCGTCAGTAACGATAAACTGCGACGTGGCAGAGCTTCTCAGCTCCTTCACTCTTCGCTCGCCCTTTAATTGAGATTCATCAGAGGCCGTCTGGAAGCGCACAGAGACGAGCTTCTGCCAGGACTGGGTGAAGCCGTTTGGTATGCACCCCGGGAGCCGGTGGCTGTGGGAACGCTCCCTGAGTTTCCTGCTGCTGGCCACTCCTCGTTCTCCTCGGATCTCAACGTCTTCCCGAGTTCTTCCGCCCGCTGTAAAGCGAGTTGCTCAAGTTGATTTCCTCTCCTTGGCTGCAGCATGAGATCGTGTCCACTCATGTCACGAACTGGCGTTTGATAAGCTGCACCCTCACCAGAGCCTGAAAATATGTCGACACCAAAGTTGGGGAAAACTGTGAATATAAAAGTGCTGCTCCGCCCTTGCAGGGGTCGACTGTGTTTGATTTGTTTTGTACATACTAATGAGATGAGGCTCTGGATGTGCCAGGCTGCTGCAATAGAGCCAGAAAGAAATCAGTTTGAACTTTAAGGTTTTTCTTTGTCGTGACACAGAGAAAAACGACTGCAATCTCAACATGAAGACAATTTTAATGAAACCTTCTGGTGCAAAATGCAGTGAAATGTCCCCAAAAACTTCTCTTATAACTGTTGCATTGGCGTGTTTTTTACAAACTCCCCCTGACGTCACGGCTTTGAGGCTAATTTACTGTCCGTCATGGCAGCATCACCGATGTCTCAGCTGCGTCTGGAACTCTGGAGAAATTTGTCCCCAAAAAAATCCCTGTTTTCATCTAAATGTTTAGTTTTCTTGGTTAGTTGAGCCAGACTGGAGCCTTTTGACCCACAGTGGTTTACAGCCAGAAGGTTTAGAGTTGTTGCTCCCTGACCGATGGGACCTGCAGCCCCTCCAACTCCCCTCAAACTCTTTCAAGCACTAATTCCACGTGAGACTCAGTTTTCCAGAATCAACATGTTTTTTTTTTTACGGCGTCGATCCTCGTTCCAACAGAAAGAAGCTAAAGTGTTTGTGTTTATCGGCTTTCAGGGTTCTGGAACGACTGTAAGCTTCCCGACTACGAGGAAGTGGTAGGCCACCCCCCCACGCCGCCTCCCCCCTATTCTGAAAACCCCCCCGAGGCGACTCCAGCTCTCCCGCCGGAGGCGACCCAGCCCGGCGCCACCGGTGTGCTGGAGGTGGAGGACAGCCAGGCGTCCGGCTCGTCGTCGGACCGGGCGGCGGTGGCGGCGGCAGCGGCGGAGGCCTTCCCGGTCCAGGTGCAGCGCTCGGCCGAGGAGAGCGCTCAGGCCCCGGTGGCGGCGGAGGACGAGGACGAAGAGCTGGTCACCCGGCGCCGGCACGTGACCGGAGACTCTGGGATCGAGGTGTGCGTCTGCCAGGTGGACGAGGGCTCGGGGCTGGAGGAGGAGAGCGACGAGGAGAACCGGACGTGCAGCGCGGCCGGCGGCGGCGGCGAGTGCTGCGCCCAACGCCAGCAGGGCTTCAGAGAGAAGGAGCACGGCGCCGAGCTGCCCGGCCAGACCGCCGCCGCCGGAGACCACATGGTGTGACCCGACTAACCAGCCAAAGCAGTGCAGCTTCCCGCTTCACACGCAGCGATGGCCGCCGCCACCATCCTCATCGTCTTCATCAGCACAGGGACCGTCTGCATCTTGACCCTCTTAACACACAGACGCGTCGTCACGGCGATCCTGAGGATAACGAGTCTCTACTGGTGAGGAACGATGAAGACTCCGTGGACGAATCTTATTTTGTTCTGCTTTTCTAAACCGGGTGGGGGGGGGGCACAGCCATCGATTGTGACTGAATCCAGAGGAGACTGGACACCCCCCACCCACCCCCCCCCCCCCCCCCCCCCCTGCACGCCGACACCATTTCTCCCGCTCCGACGGGAAAAAGAACTGTGGAATCGTGAGATTGCGTGGAGTTTTCCTCCGTCGTGTCAGCGCCATGAAATGTAGGCCACAGCTGCACGCTGAGGTCATGGGGGGTGGGGGTGGGGGTGGGGGTGGGGGGGCACGCACGCACGCTCGTTCTTGGCAGATCAGAGCAGAAGGAAAGAGTTGTTGTTTAGTGTCTGGGTTTTAAATATCATGCCCCGCCCCGTCACTCCTGACCTCCCAGGTCCGCATCACCGCCACCACAGCTGTGTTACATGAAGCGCTTCAGATTTATCGATCGTGTTTAACGTCCCGGCTTCGCCTCCTCGCATTTCAATCCACAACAAAGTTTTTGAAAAGAGGCCCGGCGGCGGCGGCTCCGTGTTGTGTTGACGGGCGTCGGAGCGAGTCTCACGGTTTGTAGTTTAGATGTGAATATTAACGGAGGATGTTTTCACTTTTATTTGTTCAGTTTATAATCCGCTGTGCTTCAGTACAAACACCATCACTTTCAACAAAGCTCCGTGTGCGTGTGCGTGTGTGTGCGTGCGTGTGTGTGTGTGTATGTGTGTGTCATCTGGTTCAAATCACTGAGGTGGATCAACACTTTTGAAAAGAAGCACTGGTGTTTTGCATGAGGCATGACGTTTCTGTTTATATCTGAAGTTCATTAGCAGTTCTTTTTTTTTTCTTTTTCTTTTATTTTGGCGGGTCGCTGGTCTGGATGTGGTTTGATGGCGTGAGTTGCGAGAGCCGGCCGGCCCCCTGCGGCTCTTGGCAGCGCCGGGGATTTGCAGCGGTATTTTCCATTGGCAGCGGCGGACGCAGGCTGTGACACTGTAAAATAGTCGTCAGTCGCCGTCTTGACGGGGGAACGGCTGCGGCGTCTCGTTTCTCTCGTCTGCTCTGATGCTTTGCCTCCTCGGGTCAAATGATGTTTGATAATGACTCATGAGCGGCTTCCTTTAGTTTAAGCTTGAAATCTTGTTGATCTTTTGGCAAAAAACAACAAAACGAGCAGCTTCTAACTCACGTTTCTCCCCCGACTTCTTAACATTGTAAACAAATTAGAATATTTCTCCAATGATGCCACTGTAACAGCTGCAACTTTGCCGTTTCCATGGTAACCAGCATCTAGTCCGTCCTCGGTCCTTAACAGACAAACTGCAGCGACTCGCCGCTGCCACCTAGTGCTCAGTGTGGCCGGGGCGGCCATGTTGCCTCGGCGGCAGCTTTTTCCAGACGTAGTGAAAGATGTTTCGAAGGGAAAGTCGTCATAACGGTTCTGGGCCTGTCGAGAGGTTCCGCCTGCGGCGAGGGCGGCGGCAGCACAGCTGACGCAAGCTTTGTTTTGTTTTTTAAGGTGTCGCGGAGAGGAAGTGGCGCAGGAACTTCCTCCAGCTTCGTCAGTCTGTGGCTCTTACGGGAAACGATGGTTGCTCTTTCCGTTCTATATTTTTTGGGTTTTTGTTCCGTCGCTCTGGTTGCGAGTAGTTTGTGAGATTAAACAGCTTGAAGGAAAATAGAAAAAAAAAACTCTTTTTCCTTTATTTTTCTAAGGCTTTGTCGTGATTGTGTTTGTGTCTGAGGTTTTTCCCTGCAAAGGTGCATCTTAGTAAAACATGTAGAGTGATAGGCAAGGTGTGTGTGTGGGGGTGTGAGTGTGTGTGAGTGAGTGTGTGTGTGTGGGTGTGTGTGCACGCTATCAAGTCGTCCTGATGCCCACCGACTGCGACGCCTCCCTCTTTCTTCTTCTTTTCCCAGGTTTACTGAGAGTTAAGGGCTAAATCTAGTCGTCGTCGTGTCGCTTCGTCTACCAGCTGATTGTACTTGTTTGTTTAACTTCCTGTTTCCTCCTCCAGCTTCGACAGAGATGTGTGATGCAACCTAAGCTCCGCCCCTTCCAGGTTTTGTTTTTTTGCCTCCGACTTTGGGATCCCCCAGAGACACGCCCCCCTTTAGGTCAGATTCAGGAGGCTTCAGGGATATTTGGTAAATATCTCTTGTTAAATAAGATTTTCTCTCTCACACACACACACACACACACACACACACACACACACACACACACACACACACACACACACACACACACTGGACCAAATCATATAAACAACACACGCGGAGAAACTTAATTTTCACTTCTAACTTAATTTATTTCACATTTCTTGCACATAAACTGAAAGATTTCAACTTTATTGTTAATTTATTCCATAGATTTTCCTCATTCTGCTCAATAGTCAACAGAATTTCACAGTTTCTCTCTAGAAGCTGTAAAAACGGGCGTTCAGACTCAACCGACTTGTGTAAATTTGGTTTAATTAGTTGAGAATGAAGCGACGCAGGACCTCAAAATGTTCAAATACGACAGAAAACGCGGCGTTCGAAAGCTTCTAGTTTATATACGAGTGCATAAATAAACCGTTTTCCCTCCCGGGTTTTTTTTTCCCACGACCAGTGTGAACACACCTCGACGTTTTGCTTTCGCACACTCAGGGTTCCCCTTCAGTCGTTTCAGCGTCGCGCCTCTTTTAGAAAACCTCACTGGACTTCTGCTATGCAAAAAGAAAGAAAAGGAAAAACTCCCATTAACCTCCTGTTTAATGCTGCCCCCCACCCCCCCTCCCCCACCCACCCAGCAAGCAATAGAACTCTGCACTGTAATCCACTTGGCGTGCGTGTGTGTGTGTGTGTTCAAAGTGTAAAAAGTGTGTGTACTTCATGCGAGCTTACATTTTATTCAACCACTTCCTGCCACGTTACGAGGAAGAATCCAGCTCCCAGACCCCCGTTTAGTTTAGTTTAGTTTAGTTTTGTTTTTGACGTGTTTCTCGGTGCAAACAGCTTCTTTCTGCTTCAGACTGAGTATTTAACCGTTGCCTTTAATCTTCAGTTATTTTCTATATTTTAAACATGAACGACCTCGACGTCAGATCACATCAGACCAGCAGGAAGAAAAGTGAAACGACCCTCCCGTCATTTCTGGGTTGTTGTTTTTTTTCTTCTTCTTCCATGTTGAGACACAAAACGAAACCGAGGAACTTTTCTGATTCAATTTTAAAAAAAGAAAAAAGCCAAAAGCGGGGAAAAAAGACGAAAGGGAAAAAAGAAAGACGAGCACTGACTGACGGATGAAAATGGTTTTTAGAAAGAAGTCTGCTGTGTACTTTGGGTCATTTGTATTCTATTTTTGTAATAAAACAAACTTTGGCGCTCTGCTGACAGACTCGCTCCACGTTTCTTCACATAAAACAAAGTTTTTTTTTTTTTTAAGAAGAACTGATGAATTAGTCCAATACTAAGTGTATTTATCTGAACTATCCACCAGGGGTCCCCAACCGAAGAGAGAGACTTTTGTTTTATTTTGAAAATGTACATTTAAATTTCCGTAAGTCTGTATTGACTTTTAATTTGAAAAACGCTCTTTCCTGCGCTGAAAAAAGTGAAAATGTAGTTACCATGTTGAGCCACTTGTGGGCGCTGTTGGTTGTTTTTGTAAGTTTAAGCCACACATGCAGCAGCGAGCGATACGCTACAGACATTAACAACGAGAGAACAGACCACAGAGTCGGATCGTTATCATGGTGACTGTCAAAATAAAAGTACCAAGTTGGATTATTACGGTGACTGTCAAAATAAAAGTACCAAGGTGGATCATTGTTATGGTGACTGTCAAAATAAAAGTTGCAAGTCCAGGAGGATATGGAGTCATGACACCACGGAGGAAACTTGATCGGCTCTACTGAGCATGTGCAGAAGAACCAGTTGGTACAGCCGTGGTGAGATGGAGTGCTTTCAAAAAGTTCTGCCTTGACAGCTGTTTTCAGAAAGTTGCCTTTTCTGCCGTTTCCACGGAGACAGTCGAAGAGTTTTCAAAAAATTGCATTTTTTGCCATTTCGGCAGAGATGGAGTGCTTTTCAAAAGTTCCGCTTTGACACCCGTTTTCAAAAAGTGTTCATTGTCCTTGGCTCTGAGCACCGACGCAAAGCGAGAGCTCTTTTCTCCCGTTGAGGTCGTCGTGTAAACGAGGCCTGGCAGTGCTCTTTCTCTTGGCACCGCCGCTCCGAAGACGGACGCAGTTTTATTCCAGCAGACGACGTGAGGATTTAGCGGATGAATCAAATCCAAGGGCACAAAGAGTTAAAAGTGTTTCAGCCGGCGGCGCCCGGCCGACATGTGACGGCGCCCAGAGCGTCGGCGGCGCTCGGCTCCGCCGGGCGGATAGTCGCCCTCATTGATGGGAGCGACGTCACGCCGCCATCAGAAGAAGAGCCGGTCTGTTCCGCCGCCACCGGCCGGCGTCCCGGGGAAGAAACGAGCTCGTTCTCTGGTTTTATGTTCTCCGCTGACATTCAGCTCAATCTGACCGCCGGAACGTCGCCAACAACAGACGTGTCAGTGTGCGGCGCTTCAAGACATTTAAAAACCACGGCGGTTCTTCCTGAGTCCCTCTGGTACTTTGGGGTTTTTTTTTTTGTTGAAGATAATCTGGATATTCACTGAAGTTTCTTCTGCAAAAAAAACCCCTAAAACTTGTTTTACACAGATTTGTGATTAAAGAACGACGTCACTATAAGTTATTTAAAATCTCCTTTTTAAATCCTTCAGCTCCTTCAGGACAGTAACAGACAGTATTCACAAGTTTTACCTCGAAGTGATGACGTGATACACGAGTGGAAGGTGGAACTAATACTGCAATTAAAACTAAAAGGTCAGGGGATGTAAGACGAGCCTGTTTTGGGTTTTCTGTGTGAAGTTTACATGTTTTTCCATTCAGAGACTCTAAATTTGGCTTTTTAACTCAAAATATCTGCTGCGTGTTTAAACGACTGATATTTTAATCAACGGTTATTTTCCCGTGCTAAAATAATGACTAATAAATTCTCATTTAAAAAACTGATTATATACAAAGATAAAGTTATTTTTATTGCCAGAATTGAATATTTGAGGAATTTACTTCCACCAGGAAGTGAAAATTATGTTTAATTGTGTTAATTTGGGAGGAAACATGTGAGTATATGTGCTTTTAATTTATGTATTTGTTCAATGAATTAATATCTGCAGACACTGTTTGCAGTTTTATGTTACATTAAAAAAGGGGGATTAATATTCTGCCTCCATCACTCAGACACTTAAGGCCCCTGCATCCTCCCTTTTGAACCAATAAGAACAAGAAGAAAGTTCTGCAGTGACGTCAGCCAGCAGCAGAAAAAAAAAAGCTTTTTCGGCAGGACTGTTCATACTCCCATAAGAAGCTGCCGAACTCGCAGGCCACGCCCCCTCGCAGCAGGCCACGCCCCCTCGCAGCAGGCACAAGTCTGTGAAGCGGCGTTTAAACTTTTCAACTGCACAGTTTATTTCTGTCCTCCAGTGCTTTCAGAAATACATTTCTCTGAACTTTTTCAGTTATAAAAGAGTTTTTGTCCGAGCGCCATGTTTAGTCCAGTTTTAACTCCAGGAGCTGACAGCTGTTCGTGATGCGTTCAGGTGCATCATGTAAAAGCCTGCACTCCGACATTTTAACGAGCTGCGGCGCTCGTACAGTAGCGCTGTTACAAGCTAAATAGGATTAAAATATTATCGATAGTCATGAGCGAACTAGAACACGCATGCGCAGCACACGGCAGAGCAGAAGTTTCGGCAGTGCGGCTCCTACATAGTTCATCCAGGGCGGTTGGTACAGCCCAAACTAATTTGTTCGGCCAGAAGGAGCTGGAAGAAGGAAATGACGTCATTTTGTTCGACAGGACCCCGCACTGCCCAACCTTCGTCTTGTTCTTATGGAGGATGAAGAGGCCTTTATTCAGCTCCAAAGATGTATTTGTTGGGGTCAGCGTGTGATCAGAATATGCAAATTACCCTAGTGGTAGGCTACCGGAAGGTTCTACCCTGTCAGAGGTAATTTACATATAAACGAATCGCCAAACAGAAGTAAATTGTTATTTACGGGTTGACAATTACTGATCACTAGTGGTAGGCCACCAAAGTAATGGATTACTGGAGTAATAGATTACTAAGGTAATGTACCAAGTGTAAGTTATGCAAAGCTATAAAGGTTGATTGGAGTAAATAGTCAGTTATCGGCCAACAGCTTTGAGCTAAAAAGGGTCGCCTGACGGGAGGAACCTCCACGGGGTCCAATCGCGAAGGCGGTCCACCAGTGGCACGACCGGTCAACAGGCGTGACGGGTCACTCCTTTGTTGACAACTGCGGGTCAGTGGCGTGACCTACCGAAGCGCCTGTGGACCCACAGGAGGCGACTCGCTGGAGTAACCGGGGAAAAGCTCAAGCTGCGAAGGCGTCACAAATGGCTATTGACCTATCAATGAACAACGGTACTTGATTACGAGTGATGATTAAATTACGGAGAGCAACCTATGATTCAAGTTATCAATGAAACAAACCTGCGATTTGTAAGTCAATAACTGAGGGGAGGCTGATTTACTTCGGTGGAGTGGACCACCGAAGGTGATCTGCAAGTAATTTAGAATGGATTGTTAATCAAACAAGTTTGGTTATTTATCTAATAACAATCGGGAGTAATCAAGGAGGAGTTGGAATTAATTAAGTAAAGTCGGGGTTTACTAATTAAATACAATGAGTTATTTGAATGAGCTAAACCATTGAAATTGAATTAAATGCAGTTAGGATTATTAATTGGATAAACTTGCGCTTTATGAATTAATAATACTGGATAATTGGATGCTGAGATGCACGAAAACCACTTAAAAATGATTAAAAGCACTCTTGAGTATTAATTGAATAAATTGACTAATTTATTAATTAATAAAGCATACAAATTATCTATCTGCAACAAAAATAAATGAACAATAGCTTAGAGACAATTCAAGTTGTGATTAGGTTAACTGGGTAACAGATCAATCAATAATAGTGCGGGTAATTAACCACAGAAAATGCGATGAAACACTTAAAATTATTTAAAAGCAATGCGGGTTATTCCCGTGGAAAACCTGCATTCATTCGCCAACGCCTCCTAGGTGTGTTAAATTACCCAAAGCGTTAAAATCATTGAAATTGATTTAAACCATTCAAACTATTAATCAATTGAATATTACCGTTACTTAATCAAAGTCGGGGCACCAGCTGAAGTTAGGGTCTTAAACGAAACATCAGTCTTAAAAAAAGAAAGTTCAATTAAAATGTTTAAATTATTATTTCTGATTGAAATGATAATCGCAATTTAACTGAAGCAGGAAAGGAAGGCTGTAAATCCGAGCACTGACTGTTACAACCAGCAGTTGTCGCTGAAAAGCACACAAAAACCACCAAGAATCGTTCAATTCAACTATTAAGTGTTTATTAACAAACGTCTATTCCTAAATCATCAATCTATGAATCACATCTAATCAATAAACATCAAGCAAGATCTCATAAAACAACACAATACAAAACAAAGCCGGCTAATAAAGTGTGTGTGTGTGTGTGTGAGTGTGTGTGTGTGTGTGTGTGTGTGTTCGAGTGTGGGGGAGCGATGTGTGTGAGTGGGTGTGTGTGTGTTCGAGTGTGGGGAGCGATGTGTGTGTGTGTGTGTGCGGGTTTGTGGAGCGAAAGGGGCGTGACTTGGTGAGGGGGTAATGACCACGAACGTCCACCAGAGGGAGGTAGACGTCGGCGGTCCGGTGTAATCACCCGATCTGGCCACTAGGTGCGCGTCGGCGCGCGGGGCAGTTGTGATGACTTAATGCAACCACCAGATGGCGGTACGAGCGGTTGCAATTACCCACGCGACTACCAGAGGGCGCCAAACGGCTCGGCGACCCGGCGAGGAAATCGATGTGATTACCCACCCGGTCACCAGAGGCGCTCGGCGTGCTCTGCCTGGGATAGCGTGACGTCACTGAGCTCCGCACGGGCCGTAGCCGTCGGGAGCGCGCCGGATTCCTTGTGGCCGAGAAATCCGAGCCGCAGTGAACTACACACGGTCCCAGGGACGCACTGAAAGGAGGCGCTTGGAGGCAGCGGCGGCCGTACCGTGCGCTGGTTAGTGAACAGGGAAACAGAGGAGAAGAGGAGAGAGAGAGAGGAGAGAGGAGGGGGTGTCTGACTGTGTACACTGACGCGACCGCCTCAGCTACACGTACAGAGTCCAAAAACGGCTGTTCAGGCAGATATGGACTCTGGGAGCAGAAGCGTGAGCTGAGGATGAGGAGGCTCGCGCGTGCGTGCGATGATTCGCGTGGATGGCCGTCCACGCGTAGACACAAAAGTACTCAGAAACAGGGATCGGCGTCCCAAAGTTACAAGTACCAACAATAAACACACAGCAATAATAATATCACGTTATTCTAATTCCTGCCCAGACTCTAAGCCTTACTTGGTTGGACGAGGGGGAAACGTGCTTCCGTGGCCAGGTGAAATCCGTCGATTTGTGGCCGCGGGCGGTTCTCTGGCGTCCCAGAAAATAGAGACCTGACGTGGACTACGGAGGGGAAACCCGTAGTGTGATCCGAGGGGCGATCAGCAGCTTCTTGCGATGAGGGGGGGAGTGAAGAAGCGATGCTCAGGTCGGTCTGCAGACGAGCGTGCGGTTGCAGCGCGCGCTCGGGGTCCGGATGATGCAAACAAAAAAAAGGGAGGAAAAAAAAGAAGGGGAAACCAAAAATAAAGGGAATTCCCGCTTTTCTTGAGCTCGTCCAGCGAGGTGAAGAAAATTCAGGCCCGGTCCAGGTGCGTTAACACGAGGCGCTTTGTCTCCTTACGAAAAGGTGCGTCTGGGTTGACGCGATTTCGTTTTGGAAGAGGCTGGATCTCTTCCCGGGCCTGAATTTATACCGTTATGATGTCTTCCGGGCTCCCCGCGGCGTTGGCCGTGGTTCAGCCAATCCACGCGGGGTTGGCTTGCGCGTCACCGGGCCGGTGACCCGGTGATGACGGGATTTTGGGTCCCCCTGCCGTCGAGCTGCAGTGCCGCAGCTAGAGGAGGGGGGACCCGGGGGCCCCCCAGGGGGGGGTCATGTGATCAATGGCGAATTTTCCAGGGTTGAGCACATGGTTTCTTTGTTCTCAAAGAAACGTGGCTCACCCCCCTCCTCGCCCCCCCCCTTCCTCATGAGGGTGAGTGAACAAAGGATTTTGGCTCCAACATCCCCCCTTTGTTCCGAAGAGTGGGATGCAGGTCACAGTCTTTGGAGCAAACCTGGGCCGAACAATCCATAGAATCTGTGAACGTCCCCATGTCCTGTGAAACATACTGTCCTTCTCTGTCCACCAGTTCACATGTGAGGTTATTTCCTGAGCAGGCTGGGCTAGTCTGGGCAGGCTAAGGCTAGTCTGGGCAGACTTACTATTTCTATTCTAACTATCTAAGCACACATACATTTCATTTCTTAAGGGTCGTCACCAGTGGACATGAAAGAGGTAGGAAAGGGACAGGAGAGTGAGAAATAGGAAGGGAACGGGTGGTTAGGAAAAGGGTTAGTAGGCCGTGCCTTCACCTCTTGGTTGGGTGAGGGCTGGCCTATTGTGTGTTTGTGGATGGGCCCACAAAACGTGGCGAGACCAGGGTCAGGGAATCCAGTCGGGCCTGTAGTTTCTGGATGTACTTGTACATCGCGTACGCCACTACGGCCGTGATGATCCAGCCACTGAGCAACATTCCGAGCGCTGCCATGCTGATGGGATGGTCTTGGTATGGGTGTCCACCTGCCCGCCTAGGGAAAGTGGCTGAGAGCCCTGTGGGCTTTAAATTGAATTTAATCAATTTGGTTCCCTCAGCCAGAAGCTGGCTTTGGAGGGTGGCATCAATTGTGAAATTGTGCCCGACGAATGCATCCATCATCTCAATCTCCACCTCGTGTCGGTCGGCATCGAGATGATGGAGGATTATGTCGTCAATGTGTACTGTAGCCCCTGGTGGGACATTGAGGAATATTGTTTGATTGGGCAGGGTGAGCTTGGTGGCTATATCATGGCGGTCGTAGGACATGGTCGCTTCAGAATGAGGTGTGTTGACGAGCCATCGACTACCTGCTCTCTCTACTCTGGTCTCGGTTCCTTCATCTTTGATGGACAAACTACCTTGACATTTCTGCTCCGGGGCGTCTGCCCTCAGCCCACATAGATAGTTGGTGACATCTCTAATGAAAGGGTTGCTGGGACAGATCCAGTGAATGTCTTTGGTGTTTGTGCACATGCTGAGATTGGGGACCAGGTAGAGTGAGGGGTTGTCGTCGTGGTAGGCGAGTGTGGGTGGCGTTCGGAGGTGTACGTGTGTGTTACCCTCCCAGAATCCCACATTCAATACGGTTTTTAAACGGTACACATTCTGCTTTTCAATGATTGGTAGGTTTAGGATAAATCCTAACTCTAGGTTCTGTGGGTTCACAGAGATCGGAATAGCACTGCCGAGACTATATGCCAGATGTACCTGTGAAGGTTGTACAACAGTGGTGGTAGTGGTCTTGAGAATCTGTTCAACCAGTGTTAGTGGAACTAAGTACGTGGGGATCTTCCCGGTACTGAGGCTACTCACGGAGGAACTGACTTCTCTAAGGAGATCTTGCATAAGATCCCTGACTATTCGCACATACGTTATGTCCTCACTGACGATACTTGACAAGGTTGTTAAGGCATGCAAGGTGTTATTGATTAAAGCAGAATGCAAGTTTACAGTGAGTATGGTTCCCTGAACCGTTTTGGTCAAGCCTTGTAACTGTTCACTCTGTATTAGGAGTCTCTGTTGGATTTCCGGCATTTCTTCTTCGAGTTCCCCGACATGTCTCTGAAGGGCCTTCAGGCTGACCGAGTTGGTTAGCTCTAGAAGGGGTGTGCCACAAATTGTCAGGCAAAGGTCAGAAAAGCACGGTAAGGGTTGAAAGAATGCTTGTGGGCCAAGCATCCTCTGCCCCTTGAGCAGTGCGAGACGGATTGGGAACCCGGCTGTCCGTGCTGGAATTGTGGCTTCCAACTCACTAGCAGCGTGACACGCCTGCGGGATCGTCTGACCGGATGCCATTTGCTCCGGCTCGGTCGTCAGATGCTGCGTGTCCGCGCTCGCCAGTGACCACAAAACCTGGTTCACGGCGTCCAGCTGGACTCCAAGCCTGACAAGGAGATCCGCTCCTATGTGACAAGGAGGGCGGAGCTGCGGGACGACACTCATATAGTGCATGGCTTTCTTCTGCCCTATCTGCACGGAGAGGGCACATACACCAGTTGCTTTGATTAGTGTCTGCGGCGACCCTGCAGCAAGCAGGCGATGGCTGTGCTGCACTTGGACAAGGAGTGCGTTGTGTTGGCACAGATCCTTTAGAAGATCGGCATCAATGGCAGATTTCTCTGACCACAGAGCCAAGAGTGTCTCTGGGACCAAGGTCCCATTCAGGTGTACCCCCCCCACGATGTGGGGATTGTATAGTGGAGATCCATCGTTCGCCAGTGCGCATAGGAATGATGGATGCTCTCTCAGAGACTGATAGCTCCTAGACTGCCGCGACTGCTGGCCGTCAGGGAGCATGACAAGAGGGGTGTTTGAGCCAGATTCTTTGGAAGGCGTACACATGGGATTAGAACTTCTGGACTCGATGGCAGCGTTCATGCTGTCAGAAGAGGGAGGGTCCATGTCTGGACCGATTCGAGTCGGGTTGCGTACTTGGGCCCAAAGGTACCCGCGACGGCAATCGATCAGTGGGGCTAATCGGTTAAGGAGATCTTGGCCAATGAGTAATGGTTCTGTGTCCAGCGTGGTGACATAGATGGGATGCACCAAAGACATCTCTTGGAAAGTGACATCCACCCAGACGCGTTGGGTGATGGGTGAAGTGTCCTGAGTGAAGCTTCTGATGTTAATGCTGCAAGCTTCGACCTGCAGTGGCTTTCCAAGAGACAGCAGAGCTCTCGCAAGCTCGGCGAAGGTGGCTGAACACATTAGGCTTATTTCGGACCCGGAATCTAACAGCGCGAGGGCGTTTACACATCCTCCCACCACCACGGATGTGTAGATGCGGTTGGCGTTCTCTCGGTGCACGAGATTGCCTAAGAAAGTCAGGAACGGCAAATCGGTGGACTGGGAAGCTGTCGTTCTTGAACGTTCTCCCGCCTCACCTGTTTCTCCCCCCCACCCGACAAGGTAAACCTTGTTTGTGGTGGGTCGGGGCCGCCGCTCTAGTCAGGAGGGAGGGGGCCTACGTCCCCGTCCCCTTGAGGGGGGGTGGCGCCCCCTTTGGTTGGACAGGTCCAAGTTCTGTACAGCCTCTTTGATGCAGGTTTGAACCCACTGCTGTAGCTCAGTCTTTAACTGGTCAGCTCTGTAGCGACCGTGGTCCCTTTCCGAACCTTTCATTTTCCACTTTGAATTCGGGTCGGGCCCTTTCTTCGGTTGGAAGTTTTGTTCTGACCTGGCCCATTTTCCACCCTTTTGATTTGGTTGTGCGCCTTTCTGCTCAGACGGAGAGGGTGTACCAGACCCTCCTCCAGCATTCGTTCTGGGTGTCGGCAACTCATCGCCCTCAAGCCTCAAATCCGTGTTTTCCCTTGGCTCCATTTCCAGGACCCTCTGGTCAATGTCAGGCTTCTTACCCGGGCATTGACGCAATTCCCACACCATCTGCGCGTGCTGGCGCAGTTCCTTCATGGTGGGTTTGGCGGTCCTGCAAAATAGAGCCACATCGAACCTCCCACTGTCGTGGAGGTTGTTGACAAACAGAGACTTGAAGGCGTGATCTTCCTCCAACCCCGGTGCATTGCGGCCTTGGAAGTAGGCCACTCGTAGGCGCCTGTAATACTCCTTTGGAGGTTCAGACTTCCGTTGGGTGATCGCGAATGCACCAAACGTTGCCGAAGCAGGGTCATTGTACAATGAATACTCTTCCCGGAGAGCCTGGCAGAGGGTGGAGTACCGGTCTCGGGTGTCTGGCGGCAGGGATTCCATGAAAACATGGACTGTTCTGGACGTTGTTTTCCAGAGAAGCTTTAGCTTCTCCCGCATGGAAGGACGTGCGATGTCGAGGAGGCAGCGTTCAACCTCACGGAGGTAGTCCTCGATACTCGCGTCCTTGTTGCTCGGGTCAAAGCGTTCGATGTCCTTTGCGAGGGATTCGAGCTGGCGGGTCCGGACATCCCACCCCCTCACGGGACTGGGGCCGTCAGAGTCCTCTGACGACAGTTCCCCGTGGACTGCTGTCTGACGCGGGTCGGGGCCGCTAGGGCCATACAAGGGAGGTCTACTGGGGTGTAGAGGCACCCTCCTGGACCCCTGCTCCCGACTGCTAGCGTCGCGTGGGGGCTGCAGATGGGAAGGAGTGGCGGAGTCGTCGAAGCGCACCGTGCTGCGGCTGCGCGTGGGCTGAAAAGAATCACCATCTAAGCTATATGAGGCGTCATACCTCTGCGTTGTGGCGCATGAGGAGTCGATAGTGCCAGACCTCTCTGGCGAAGCCAGATTACGACGACCCCAATTAGGGTCACGTTGCGCACCTAGGGTGGCAGTGTAAAGCTGGTGTCGGAGATTTTCTTCCCTCTCCATGCCCATCGCGATTAGCGACTGAGCTTCTTCTAGGTTTTCCTTTAACTCCTGGATCTGAGGCTCACTCTCTAGTGTGCACTCATCGACCTTCGTCTCCTTATGAGGAGGCAGAGCCCGTTGCTTCTCGGGCTCTGAAGGCTGATCCTCGTCCTTGGAGGCGTCCAGCTCCTGTCGGAGGCGAGCGTTGTCCTTGGATAGCCTCTGGTTGTCCAGACGCAGCCGATCCGTACGCTCCTCCGCCTCCTTTGACTGTAGCTCTGCTCTACGCTGGTAGAGCAGGCTGATCTGGCCCAGGACGTCCGGCACTGTACGTGCCGGCTTGTCCCCTGGGTTGTTGACAAAACTTACCAGCTCTCGGATCTTTTCTTCGCAAATCTCAACGCTGTAGCGTTCGAGATTTGCTTTCTCCTCCAAGGAGAGACGGACGAGGTGGGACACCACGTCTCGTATGGCCGGCTCAGTTAGCACCGGCGGAGCCTCGGCTCCCTGTGCCCGGGAACTCTTACCCTCCATTGAGTGGTTGAGATTTACGCCCGAAGTCAACAACGTTAGCTGTGGTTAACGGCAAATTAGCTTTGCTACTGCACAGGTAACGGCTGTACCTGTGTCTTACAAACCTCTCGGTTTCGTTAATTGCTCGAGCTGCACCCTATCCAAGTTAGTCAGATGCGTCTAACACCTTGGCGAGCAATATTGTTAGTGTCTATTAATCGTAGTCAGAAATCTTAACACAGCGTGTTAATCATGCGTAGAATGCAGGGAAAGCAAGGCACTAACCACTTCACAACTGATTTCACACCACAAGTGACTTTGTTCGACAGTGCTGAAAAAGTGTATCTTGAAAACCAATTCTGGGAGAATAAAGTTAACGGCTACACCTTAAGTGAACGATTCAGGATTATTTTGTGCAGTTATTCGTAACAATGCTGGTTTACAACAGCCTCACACGGGGCACCATTATGTTGGGGTCAGCGTGTGATCAGAATATGCAAATTACCCTAGTGGTAGGCTACCGGAAGGTTCTACCCTGTCAGAGGTAATTTACATATAAACGAATCGCCAAACAGAAGTAAATTGTTATTTACGGGTTGACAATTACTGATCACTAGCGGTAGGCCACCAAAGTAATGGATTACTGGAGTAATAGATTACTAAGGTAATGTACCAAGTGTAAGTTATGCAAAGCTATAAAGGTTGATTGGAGTAAATAGTCAGTTATCGGCCAACAGCTTTGAGCTAAAAAGGGTCGCCTGACGGGAGGAACCTCCACGGGGTCCAATCGCGAAGGCGGTCCACCAGTGGCACGACCGGTCAACAGGCGTGACGGGTCACTCCTTTGTTGACAACTGCGGGTCAGTGGCGTGACCTACCGAAGCGCCTGTGGACCCACAGGAGGCGACTCGCTGGAGTAACCGGGGAAAAGCTCAAGCTGCGAAGGCGTCACAAATGGCTATTGACCTATCAATGAACAACGGTACTTGATTACGAGTGATGATTAAATTACGGAGAGCAACCTATGATTCAAGTTATCAATGAAACAAACCTGCGATTTGTAAGTCAATAACTGAGGGGAGGCTGATTTACTTCGGTGGAGTGGACCACCGAAGGTGATCTGCAAGTAATTTAGAATGGATTGTTAATCAAACAAGTTTGGTTATTTATCTAATAACAATCGGGAGTAATCAAGGAGGAGTTGGAATTAATTAAGTAAAGTCGGGGTTTACTAATTAAATACAATGAGTTATTTGAATGAGCTAAACCATTGAAATTGAATTAAATGCAGTTAGGATTATTAATTGGATAAACTTGCGCTTTATGAATTAATAATACTGGATAATTGGATGCTGAGATGCACGAAAACCACTTAAAAATGATTAAAAGCACTCTTGAGTATTAATTGAATAAATTGACTAATTTATTAATTAATAAAGCATACAAATTATCTATCTGCAACAAAAATAAATGAACAATAGCTTAGAGACAATTCAAGTTGTGATTAGGTTAACTGGGTAACAGATCAATCAATAATAGTGCGGGTAATTAACCACAGAAAATGCGATGAAACACTTAAAATTATTTAAAAGCAATGCGGGTTATTCCCGTGGAAAACCTGCATTCATTCGCCAACGCCTCCTAGGTGTGTTAAATTACCCAAAGCGTTAAAATCATTGAAATTGATTTAAACCATTCAAACTATTAATCAATTGAATATTACCGTTACTTAATCAAAGTCGGGGCACCAGCTGAAGTTAGGGTCTTAAACGAAACATCAGTCTTAAAAAAAGAAAGTTCAATTAAAATGTTTAAATTATTATTTCTGATTGAAATGATAATCGCAATTTAACTGAAGCAGGAAAGGAAGGCTGTAAATCCGAGCACTGACTGTTACAACCAGCAGTTGTCGCTGAAAAGCACACAAAAACCACCAAGAATCGTTCAATTCAACTATTAAGTGTTTATTAACAAACGTCTATTCCTAAATCATCAATCTATGAATCACATCTAATCAATAAACATCAAGCAAGATCTCATAAAACAACACAATACAAAACAAAGCCGGCTAATAAAGTGTGTGTGTGTGTGTGTGAGTGTGTGTGTGTGTGTGTGTGTGTGTTCGAGTGTGGGGGAGCGATGTGTGTGAGTGGGTGTGTGTGTGTTCGAGTGTGGGGAGCGATGTGTGTGTGTGTGTGTGCGGGTTTGTGGAGCGAAAGGGGCGTGACTTGGTGAGGGGGTAATGACCACGAACGTCCACCAGAGGGAGGTAGACGTCGGCGGTCCGGTGTAATCACCCGATCTGGCCACTAGGTGCGCGTCGGCGCGCGGGGCAGTTGTGATGACTTAATGCAACCACCAGATGGCGGTACGAGCGGTTGCAATTACCCACGCGACTACCAGAGGGCGCCAAACGGCTCGGCGACCCGGCGAGGAAATCGATGTGATTACCCACCCGGTCACCAGAGGCGCTCGGCGTGCTCTGCCTGGGATAGCGTGACGTCACTGAGCTCCGCACGGGCCGTAGCCGTCGGGAGCGCGCCGGATTCCTTGTGGCCGAGAAATCCGAGCCGCAGTGAACTACACACGGTCCCAGGGACGCACTGAAAGGAGGCGCTTGGAGGCAGCGGCGGCCGTACCGTGCGCTGGTTAGTGAACAGGGAAACAGAGGAGAAGAGGAGAGAGAGAGAGGAGAGAGGAGGGGGTGTCTGACTGTGTACACTGACGCGACCGCCTCAGCTACACGTACAGAGTCCAAAAACGGCTGTTCAGGCAGATATGGACTCTGGGAGCAGAAGCGTGAGCTGAGGATGAGGAGGCTCGCGCGTGCGTGCGATGATTCGCGTGGATGGCCGTCCACGCGTAGACACAAAAGTACTCAGAAACAGGGATCGGCGTCCCAAAGTTACAAGTACCAACAATAAACACACAGCAATAATAATATCACGTTATTCTAATTCCTGCCCAGACTCTAAGCCTTACTTGGTTGGACGAGGGGGAAACGTGCTTCCGTGGCCAGGTGAAATCCGTCGATTTGTGGCCGCGGGCGGTTCTCTGGCGTCCCAGAAAATAGAGACCTGACGTGGACTACGGAGGGGAAACCCGTAGTGTGATCCGAGGGGCGATCAGCAGCTTCTTGCGATGAGGGGGGGAGTGAAGAAGCGATGCTCAGGTCGGTCTGCAGACGAGCGTGCGGTTGCAGCGCGCGCTCGGGGTCCGGATGATGCAAACAAAAAAAAGGGAGGAAAAAAAAGAAGGGGAAACCAAAAATAAAGGGAATTCCCGCTTTTCTTGAGCTCGTCCAGCGAGGTGAAGAAAATTCAGGCCCGGTCCAGGTGCGTTAACACGAGGCGCTTTGTCTCCTTACGAAAAGGTGCGTCTGGGTTGACGCGATTTCGTTTTGGAAGAGGCTGGATCTCTTCCCGGGCCTGAATTTATACCGTTATGATGTCTTCCGGGCTCCCCGCGGCGTTGGCCGTGGTTCAGCCAATCCACGCGGGGTTGGCTTGCGCGTCACCGGGCCGGTGACCCGGTGATGACGGGATTTTGGGTCCCCCTGCCGTCGAGCTGCAGTGCCGCAGCTAGAGGAGGGGGGACCCGGGGGCCCCCCAGGGGGGGGTCATGTGATCAATGGCGAATTTTCCAGGGTTGAGCACATGGTTTCTTTGTTCTCAAAGAAACGTGGCTCACCCCCCTCCTCGCCCCCCCCCTTCCTCATGAGGGTGAGTGAACAAAGGATTTTGGCTCCAACATATTGAATCAATGTTTTGATTAGTTTTATCCTCCTATTCTCGCTTTTTTTAAATTAAAAACAATCCTTCTAAACTGTCACTAATAAACGTCGTGTTCAAATGAAAACAGAAAACTTTTGTTTGTTTGTTTAAACGACAAAGTTGCTCGGAGTCACTGAAAACACAACTTTTTAAAAACACTCGCGTCCCAGCGGAAACAGGAACTTTTTGAAATGCTGCTACTGCGCATGTGCAACCAACAGCACCCACTAGTGGCCCGACATGAAAACTATAACAACTTCAAAACGCAACCGTGAAACTTTTCTAAAACGAAAATGCAAAAACGATGTGTTTCCACCTGAAACGTTGTCATGTAAACAACGCCTGACTTTTATTCAGAGGTTCAATTTTTTTCCACAAATTAAAAAGAGTTTGAAAGCATTCCCCTGACCCGTACATGTTGGCGCTCTCTGGCGCCCCCCACAGTGAACTTAAAATAAGTTAAAAAACAAACAGAATAAATAAAAGTGGTTCGGTCACGTGAAGGCTGCGTCGTGAGAAAATGACGTCCTCAGACTACTGATGGCTTGTTGGAGCTTCTTCTTCGTCTCCTGTCAGAGTCCAGAGTTTGATCGATCAGCATGGCGTCTCCCTCGCCCGGCGGCGGCGTCTCCCTCGCCCGGCGGCGGCGTCTCCCTCGCCCGGCGGCGGCGGCGCTCAGTAGAAGCGTTTCCGGCGGCTCTCGTTCCAGTGGCTGTACACCACCAGGCCGATGATGAGGAGGAAGATGCAGCCCAGCAAGGAGAAGAGCACAGTGAAGAAGAGGCCGATGCTGCTCATCCCCTGCTCGACGTCGCCCCCTGGAGGTGAAAGGAAGAAGTGAGTGAGACTTCCTCACTTTGGTTGAGTCACCATTACTCCTCATAGTAACCAGAAACATAACGTTCTACTATTTTAATAAAATAGTAAAACACTTTTTAAACCCACTAATGAGCGTTTGTTTCCTCAACGAATGAATAAATATGATGATGATCACATGATCCACGGTGATGAAGCTCCGTTTACACGTTTCAAGTGGAAACGCATCATTTTGTTGTTGTTCAGGAAAGTTTTTGTTTACATGGCAACATTTTGAAAACGACATCGGTTTACATGGAATAAGTAATTACCATGTCAGGCCACTAGTGGCTGCTGTTGTATATTTTTTGTAATGAAACGACCCACGCATGTGCAGAGAGAACAAAATAAAAGTACCAAGTTGGATTGTTATTACGGTGACTGTCAAAATAAAAGTACCAAGTTGGATTGTTATTACGGTGACTGTCAAAATAAAAGTACCAAGTCCCAGGAGAATATGGACTGTGTTTTTTTTTGTTGTGTAAACACATTTTGGAGTAAACAGCAAAACCTGCAAAAAAATCTCTAAACCAGAAATTCGTTTTTTAATGTATTATTACAATATAGTTTACAGCTGTAACATTCTGACTTTTTTAAATGCTTCTCCTTAATGTATTAACTTATAGTAAAATGATTTTATATAGCAACTTTCGTAGATCAAAAGGTGTTTTACAACAATAAAAACAGAAAAATAAAAACAGAACTAAGGTCAGTAAAGTTACAAGTCAACCAAAGTCCTCTGTGTGTGTGTGTGTGTGTGTGTGTGTGTGTGTGTGTGTGTGTGTGTGTGTGTGTGTGTGTGTGTGTGTGTGTGTGTGTGTGTGTGTCTCACTCCGGAGCAGCTCCATGTTATCCACACTGGGTATGGTGATCTCCTCCTCCTCCTCCTCCTCTTCCTCCTCTCTTTTACTGCGCAGCACGGTGAGCTGGTAGAGCTTCAGGGAGATGATGTCGTGGTTGTCTAATAAAAGGAGGCGATGATGATAAAACAGGAAGGGAGGAACGTGACTTTAGTGACATCTGGTGGTGAAGCTGCAGACTGCAGCCGCTGCAGCTCTGGAGCGGCTCCACACAATTCTGTGTAAATTAAACAGTTTGCTTTTATTTTTTATCTCGTGTGCGTGCCATAAATGACTAAATTATTTGGAGTTGCTAAAACTACTCGCCAAAAGTTTAAATGGCTAAAATCACAACAGAAACAGTAAAATAAAGGTTAGAATGGCACATAAAGCTGTTTTGTTTAAACCATTCAGAACAACTGTTCTCTCTGTTAATACTGTTGTTCCTCCTTGTCTTGGTTTTTAATATCTAATACTTATCTTGCCTTTATTTTCTAAATGTTATTATTTATTAATTCATTTCAGACGAACAAGTGTACCATCCCGTGTACTCCACTAGGTGTCATGACATCACGAGTAACGTATGAGCGCGGCTAACGATGGTTCCCGTTAACCGGGGGGTCTGGACACGGTTTACCCGAGAGGTCTCCGGTGATCGCCGTGGCGCCGAAGTAATAACCCTTTGGCAGCCGCACGCCGGGGATGTCCAGGCAGTCCCTCCACTCGTGCTGCCCGTCGATGTCGATCATCACCTGGAGGACGGAGGCAGTCGAGACACGGTGAGACAGTGACAGGACAGAACGGTGTCGGTACCCCCGGTGAGACACTTTGTCCCCTGTTCACGTGGAGGAGTCAGGAAGTAGTGAAGGTAATTAACATTATTAACTTAAATAGTGGGGGTCTAGAGTTTATTGTGGCGAGCTTCTAACCAGAGGTTTGATAGTTTGAATCCCTTTGCAACATTACTACTGTATTTTATTAACCCATGGATTTATACATTTTAGGATTTCATGTGGAATCATCTGGAAACTGAAAGCAAAGTGAATAAAATAAATATCTCCTCTCATCATGTCCTGCTGCTGAGCTTTACTGAGGCTCTCTGGCGCCCTCTAGAGGAGGCCCGCCCTACATGTTGAGAACTTCATCCTCTCCTCCTCTTTCATTCAGTTCTGTGGCAGCAGTGGGAGGTTCCTCTCACCGTGAGCCGGCGGCGGATGTACCGGATGAACAGGAAGGTGTCGTGCTTGAGGTTTCGCACCATGGCGTTGCAGCCGCCCAGCTCGGTGGGACGGCCGTCCAGCTCGTGGTCATAACTGATGCTGCCGTTTCCCACCATGGCGAGGACGAAGGGGAAGATCCTCTGTTGGCGGCGGGAGGGGAGGGGGGCGAGATGAGTGAGTCGTCACACGCAGGAGTAGTACTGAGAGTACTGAGAGTACTGCTCGATCATGCAGGGGGAGTTTTCACATTTTGAACCTCGAGTCACCAGTAAATATCAAAGTGATCTTTATGGAAGGAAACAGGAGTGAAGAGGAGAAACTGTAATCCGGGGGCGTCCGGCTGCAATAAGAAATCCAACTGAAATCACTGAAAGCCGGCGGAAATAAAAGTTCCTCTTTCTGTTCAGAAGTTATTCAGTCTTGTTTACAGGAACTTTACTCTGAAAACCACCAAAACCAGTAATCATGCAAAAACACAACAAACACCAACCAGTCATGACGGTTCGACTCCCGGTGGGTTTGATGAATCCCCCCCCCAACAAACAGCACCCACTACTGGCCCTAAATGAAACTGATGTTCGTTTCCTTGTAAACGAACATCAGTTTCAAAATGTTGTCGTGTAAATACGAAACTTTTCTGAAATGACACCAAAACAGTTGCTAAATTGTCGACCTTCATATCTCCTCCCCAAACCAGCGCCATGTTGTTGTTTACTCCCCCGGTCGGTGGTCGTCCTGTCATGGCTGACGGGGGCGAGTGTTTTTCAGGTCATGCTTGACGGCCCGCCGAACAAAAGGCATCAGACGAGGGAGGGGTACCTGTGTGCGGGGGGTGTACCTCTTCTTCTGCGCCTGTCTCCAAACGGTGGCACAAGAGAGCACAAACACTTTACAGCAGTCTGCCGGCGTCGCCGACTCACAACAACCCTGCTCGTCTTCCTGCGGGTGAGCCGCTGCGCATTACCTCCAAGTGCTTCTCCTCGTTGGGGTACGTGTCCACGAACACTCCCAGCCCGGTGAAGTTGTCCATGTTACCGAACACGGGACCTGTGGGGACACACGCCGAGCGTCACACTCCAGAACGACGAGCCGTTAAGGCCTCTTCATCCTCCATAAGAACAAGACGAAGGTTGGGCAGTGCGGGGTCCTGTCGAACAAAATGACGTCATTTCCTTCTTCCAGCTCCTTCTGGCCGAACAAATTAGTTTGGTCTGTTCCAACCGCCCTGGCCGAACTATGGAGGAGCCGCACTGCCGTAACTTCTGCACTGCCGTGTGCTGCGCATGCGTGTTCTAGTTCGCTCATGACTATCGATAATATTTTAATCATATTTAGCTTGTAACAGCGCTACTGTACGAGCGCCGCAGCGCGTTAAAATGTCGGAGTGCAGGCTGACGTGATGCACCTGAACGCATCACGAACAGCTGTCAGCTCCTGGAGTTAGAACTGGACTAAACATGGCGCTCGGACAAAAACTTTTTTATGACTGAAAAAGTTCAGAGAAATGTATTTCTGAAAGCACTGGAGGCCAGAAATAAACTGTGCAGTTGAAAAGTTTAAACGCCGCTTCACAGACGAGGGGGCGTGGCCTGCTGTGAGGGGGCGTGGCCTGCGAGTTCGGCAGCTTTTTTTTCTGCTGCTGGCTGACGTCACTGCAGAACTTTCTTCTTGTTCTTATGGGTTCAAAAAGGGAGGATGCAGGAGCCGTTACTCTCAGGTCGGCGAGCGGCGGTACCTTTCTGCATGCGTTGCTTCGTGTACCAGATGGCCAGACCGTCGCCGTTCAGGTTCTTCTTTCCTTGTCCGTGAACTTTAAAGTGAACCTGCATCTCCCAGTCCGTCAGATCACACGGCTGAAACACAGGAACCAGAGCGCTGGGTTCTCCTCGTGTTCTCCATGTGTCACTGTTTATTAAACCTCTAAAGGTCTCAGAGCGCTGGGTTCTCCTCACGTTCTCCGTGTGTCACTGTTTATTAAACCTCTAAAGGTCTCAGAGCGCTGGGTTCTCCTCGTGTTCTCCGTGTGTCACTGTTTATTAAACCTCTAAAGGTCTCAGAGCGCTGGGTTCTCCTCGTGTTCTCCATGTGTCACTGTTTATTAAACCTCTAAAGGTCTCAGAGCGCTGGGTTCTCCTTGTGTTCTCCGTGTGTCACTGTTTATTAAACCTCTAAAGGTCTCAGAGCGCTGGGTTCTCCTCGTGTTCTCCATGTGTCACTGTTTATTAAACCTCTAAAGGTCTCAGAGCGCTGGGTTCTCCTCACGTTCTCCGTGTGTCACTGTTTATTAAACCTCTAAAGGTCTCAGAGCGCTGGGTTCTCCTTGTGTTCTCCGTGTGTCACTGTTTATCAAACCTCTAATGGTTCCAGAGCGCTGGGTTCTCCTTGTGTTCTCCGTGTGTCACTGTTTATCAAACCTCCAAAGGTTCCAGAGCAGAAGTTACTCTGAGTCTCTGAAGAACCCAGTCATTACACACTTCTGTCTAATTCAACACGTTTGATGACGCACGATTGTAAAACACTGAAATTTCCATCGCTGGAGTTACTGACAGTATTACTCATGTAAAAATACTCATCCTTAAAACTCCTCGGGGCCTCAGTTACTTTGTAGTAAGTGACACATTCAGCGGCGTTGTCAACATCAGGCGCAAACCCAACGTCAATAAGAACAAATTCAAATAACCCGAGTCCCGAAATACTACTGAATTTAATGTGAGTATTTGTAATGCATTACATCCACAGTGGAGAGAGTACTGAGGAACGTGGAGATCAAACAGGTGTTACTTTATCATCAAGTCTTATTTTGGAAATTGTACTTATGTGTGAATAAAATTACACACTTGGAAAAAAGATACTCACGTTCCCCCAAATGCTGCCTGATTAGAGTAATGTGAGTACTTGTAATAAATACTTCCACCCCTGGATTGTATGCATCTGAGAACGACAATATGAATACTTTTCTCAGAGACTACTTTAAGTATTGAGATACTTAAAGTAGTTTGTGTTACTCAAATTGTGGAAGTAAAGTAGGTTACATGGTGTATATTATACTAAGTGTGAGTGACGGTACATACTTGAAAAAGTATTCATCCAAGTAAAAGTACCTTAAAAACAACACATTTACAGTAATGTCAGTATTTGTGTTATTACCTTATAAAACTGCTTTTCCTTGTATCTGAATGCTGCTATAGAAACATGCTAGGGATTTTCCAGAAAAATGATTTTCAAAATAAAGTTTAAGTGTATTTGTTATAATCTGAATTTATATTGTTGTACTTATACTTAGCAGTAATACGAAAGCGTGTCACAAACAGAGTGGTCTGCAGTGATAGCAGACCAGGTCCAGGGCGATCCTGGCCATATCAAATAATATATATATATGTATATAATCATAAGATGTAGATCCTTCAGGACTGGTCCAGGCTGGTCCCGGACTGGTCCAGGCTGGTCCCGGACTGGTCCAGGCTGGTCCCAGACTGGTCCAGGCTGGTCCCGGACTAAATGTATTGATCCTGCCTGTGGTCCAGGACTACTATGATTCATCCACACAAAGTCACATGACTGCTGACGAGGGAGCAATCACATGGAATGTGTTTAGTAGTGGTGTGTAATACTGCAAGATTTGGTATCGATACAATACCGAGTAAATATAGGGTCAGTATCGCCAATACCAATCCGATACTAATACTTTTAAATATTCAAGGATAAAATGCGTCTTCAATTTGCTAAATGTGGAGACTTTTTCATGACATTTAAGTGTTTTTATGATTTTTCCCTTTGGTTGATTAATTAGTTAAGACCTACAACACATTTTGGAAACAAGGTTGTTGGTAAACAGAAAATACTTTATCATAGTAAAATGTTTTGTTCAAACAACAGTCACAGAACTATTTACCGTGTAACCGTGTAATGTCGGGATTTTGTGTTTCTTAAATGAACAAAGTGTACCAAACGATCAGTCCAGAACAAAATTAGAACAAAATATTATTTCAGAGTCTTCAGGATGAAGCAGCATGGAGAGAGACGCAATCGAAGTATTGATCTCATTGCTCAGGTATCGTTCGATACCGATGTACTAATGTTTAGTCATACAGAATACGCTCTGTTTGCAGTTTTACTTCACGGGTACTCACGATGCGGCTCCACACCGCCCCCTGACGGCTCTGCATGTCCGCGGTGAGGCGCACCTGCTCCGTGGTCACCATGGCATCGCCCATCAGCTCCCAGTGGGAGGAGCCAAACGAGCCCACACCTGAGAGCACGAGCAGGTAGTCAAAGCAAATAAAAGGTCAAATATTCGTACTGGACATGTCACTTAGAGGCGAATGAGTGTCACGGAGCAGGGTGCTGTGAGGAAAAACCGTTAAATGGAGTAATACGGTGTAAAATTCGTCCCCGGCCGTGAAGTGAATTGACCGTTAAACGTTATTTCTAGAAACATCTGCCGGTCGCCCCCCCCCCCCCCCCCCCCCCCCAGCCTGCTCCCCAGCCCAGCCCGTACCTTGGTAAGGCTTCGTCAGGGAAAACTCCCGCTTCAGGAACTCCTCCATTTCGTGGTCATCGTCCGCGAAACACCAGCTCGCCGCCAAAACGATGAAAACGAGTGTGAGGTGCGATTTAAAAGGCATTATTTTCCTCCTGGACGCGAGTCTGAACGGGAGATGATTCCTCCGACTGGCGGCGGCCATCGTGGCTCCACTGGGGCAGGAGCCTCCTTCTGATTGGTTCACGGTCTCTCATGGCTCTTTGCTATTGATCCGTCTGACTGTCAATCAAAATTCTGGTTTCTGATTGGCTGCAGTGTATACAGTTGTTTTAATTAAGAATAGTGAATCAAGCTGATTTAAAAAATGTAATCCAGGACTAATCTGTGAATTAATCCCTTTATTACGGTATAAATTTGTTGTTTTTACAACTGTACCTTTCTAATCAATGTATAATAACTAAACTCATCCGTGTGTAAATAAAGAATTACAAGTACATAAGTAGATTAGTAACAGTATTTACAAAAATTGGAATGTGAGTATTATGCAGATTTTGAGCAGTAGTTCCAGTAGATAATTTACAGTATTCACAGTATTTATAGTAGTTGTAGTAGTATTGACAGTAGTTACAATATGTAGATTGGTTACAGTATTTACAGTAATTGGAATATGTGTATTATGTAATTAGATTAAATAATAAAATATGGAATATAGGCAAGTAAAACAGTGCAACAAGATTCAAAATGAGTTTAAAAGAAACTGAAATGTGCAATACACAGTCTGTGTAGCATCAGAATAAGTAATGTAGATTAGTTACTGTATTCACAGTATTTGGGGTACTTATAATATGCAAATTATGTAGATGAGTCAGTATGTTTAGAATAGTTGGAATATGTAGGTCATTTCCAGTAATTGTAGTAATGTTTAAAATAGTTGGAGTATATACATTATATGCAGTAGTTAGATCATTTACAATATTTGGAATATGCAGATTAGTTACAGTATTTGCAGTAGTTGGAATCTGTAGATTTGTTAGAATATTTCCTGTAGTAGGAATATATAATTTCTTTCACTAGTCAGGGTATTTCCAGTTGTTGGAATGTGTCATTTGTTACAGTAGTCAGTTTTCCTAGTACTTGGAATATGTAGATCATGTAGATTAGTTACAGTATTTCCAGTAGTTGGAATGTGTCATTTGTTTCAGTACCCAGAGTATTTCTAGTATTTCGAATATGTAGATTAGTTCCAGTAGTTCCAGTTGTTGAACTATGTGATTTATTTACAGTACTTACAGTATTTCAATAGTTGGAATATGTAGATTGTTTACAGCATATTTGAAGTAATAACTAAAGTAGTAGGAGTACTTACATTACGTGCAGTAGTAACTGTAGATCATTTACAGTATTTGGAATATATAGATTAGTTACTGCTTTTTCAGTAGTTTGAATATGTAATTTACTACAGGAGTCAGAGTATTTCCAGTAGTTGAAATATTTAGATGATGGTGATTAGTCAGTGTTTAGTATATTTCCAGTGGTTGGAATATATAATTTGTTAGTCTTCAGAGTATTTCATGTATTTGGAATATGAAGATTAGTTACAGTATTTCCAGTTGTTGGAATATATAGATTAGGTAGACGAGTTTGAATATTTCCAGTAGTAGGAATACGCAATTTGTAACAGTACTCAAAGTATTTCTTGTGTTTCAAATATGCAGATTAGTTACAGTATTTGGAATAAGTAATTTAATACAGGAGTCAGAGTATTTCCAGCAGTTTGACAGTTTAGAATGTATTATGTACAATAGTTACAGCATCTCTAACAGTAGAAATATGTAGATTGTGTGTATCAGTCATATTATTTATAACATTTCCTGCTGTTGGATAAAGTAATTTTTTACAGCATTCAGAGTATTTTCGATGTGTAGATTACACAGAGTACTTCCAGTATTTCGAATATATAATTTAACGACAATAATTCGAATGGTCAGGATGTATATATCACGGTGATCATCAGTATTTTAGCTATTTGGAAGCTCTAACCCGCGTGTCTCCTGGTTGGATGCTGACCGCAGGCCACGCCCCCTCCCCGGGTCTCTCGAGCCTCCGAGGCGGTGCGGCAGCATCGGGGGATGGAGGAGTGACACGACGGGACGGCAGCATGGATCCCAGTGAAGACAAACCGGGAAAACCGGTGGACATCTACCGGGACACGTGGGTCCGCTTCCTCGGTATGTAGAGTTTATTCCACGTCACCGCGCCGCAGTTTGTCTTCATTTCAAACCTCAAAGAAAAACATGGAAGCTCACCGGGAGCTAGCGCGCTGGTTAGCATTGCCGGCTAACCACTAAGTTTAAACGTCTATTTATAGAAACTCCGATGCGTTCAAGGACAGTTTGACACTGTAGGACATAATGGTGTCGTGGACCGGCTGGCAGCGGGGCTTTGTGTTTACACGCCGTAGTGTGATGTTGGCGTCGACGTCCCGGTTTAAACCCAGTCGGGAATAGAGTTGTTGTGCAAGTTGAGGCAGTGACTCACAACCAAAACGCCCATATCCTGGAAGCTGTAGGTACAAGTCAGTGTCACAGCATGCTGCCCTTCCTGTGTGTAACCGAACCCCCCCCTGCTGTGGGAGTCACCGTGTGAAGGGCATTCACACTGCAGCACCTCCTGTCAGTGTGTTCATAGCCTGCTGCAAGGAGGGTGACAATAGATGGACTCTTTAGGATTACATGTCCATGCTTTATTATTTAAATGCATTTTCTGCATTAGGAAGGAAAAGTGTAGGCGACACTTCAATTATAGCCGCAGGTTGAATCCAGGGGTCATGGAAATGTCTTTCTAGTATGATTCAGATTTTTCCCGAGAAGAAGAGATGTAGTGGAAATGAATGAATGCATGTCTCAACAAGCATTAGCAACAGAAGCCAACTTTTAAAAGACTGACTAAGATAGAAGGAGTCATGCTTTTTATTGCCTGTGCGCCACAATACATATTATTATTGTGATCATGTGGAACAGTACGGGTGAAGATATTAAGGGTCCGTCTACACGACAACGTTTTCAAGAAGAACTTTCGTTATCCTTCAGGTGTCTGTTTACACGACAACGGTCCTAGGAGCCACTGAAAACACAACTTTTTGAAAATGACTCCCACAGTGGTACTTTTTGAGTGTGCTCTGTCCACGGCGGTGGAGCTCAGCACTGTGGTTCACTGAGCGTGGTGTGGGCTACTGACCGGGTGGGTCTGGGACTTCAAACTGGATATTATTTAGCTAGGCTAGGGTTGAGCTGGCTTTCAAAATAAAAGCCTCCATTTTTTTCCAAAATAAAAAGTCCTTCTTTATTAAAATTACATTACAAATCTGAGTAATTGATGTTTAGCGATGAGCTGGATTAGAGGTTAGTTGGCTTTCAAAATAAAAGCCTCCCACATTTTTCAAAATAAAAGTCCTTTTTTGTTAAAACCTCCAAAATCTATATTTGATCAATCATTAAAGGGGCCAGAGGCCATGATGAGGCCGACCCCGACAGGCCGGAGTGCGAGGTCCCGATCGAGGCTGCTTGTCATTTGTTTTCCCAGAAAGAAGCAACCTTAAAACATCAAGAACCAAATATAATCCACCAGGATTAAAAAAAATCTCCTTCATTATCTCTGAAAAGCAGATCTTTGACACTTGGTGGACAGATTAGATGTGATGCTGATCCAAAGTTCATTTGCTAGATTTCATCTCCTGACTATTTGTGAAAGTATCTGAGCCTCGCACGAGGAAGCCTCTTGGGGATTAGGTCACACGCATATAAAATCTGCAAAAATGCAATCCCCTACAGTCAACGCTGAGGAGCAGCAAATGTATATTTCCCCATGATTTGTTTCATCCCCCTCATAAAAGCATAATCTGTGTGCTCGCAGCTTTAATCTCGTCCGTCTGTAGGATTAAGTCTACTGCTCTTGTTTTACCATTATTTAGCGAGTAAGTCGGGATTTATGACGTAGTCACTGTAAATGGGGGACGACATTTTGAAACAGACGCAATATTAAACAATACAAGTGTTTTCAGACATGATACTTTTTACATCGATCTATCAGCACAAACCTCAGTGTATTGTCCTTCGTTAGACAAGTGAAAATGCACCGTTTCCAAAAAGTGACATGTTTCCATGGCAACGTTTTGAAAATGATATCTGTTTACACGGAAACGGCAAAAAAGCACTGAAAAGGATGTAGTTGCATTGCCCCGTAGCGTTGCCCCGTAGCGTTGCCCCGTAGAGACGCCCCGTAGCGTTATCCCTTAGCGTTATCCGATAGCGTCGCCCTGTAGCGTTATCCCGTAGCGTTACCCTGTAGAGTCGCCCCGTAGCGTTATCTCATAGCGTTACCCCGTTGTGTCGCCCTGTAGCGTTATCCCGTAGAGACACCCTGTAGCGCTACCCTGTAGCGTTATCTCATAGCGTTACCCCGTTGTGTCGCCCCGTAGCGTTGCCCCGTAGTGTCACCCCGTAGCGTCACCCCGTAGCGTCACCCCGTAGCGTCACCCCGTAGCGTCACCCCATAGCGTCACCCCGTAGCGTCACCCCGTAGCGTCGCCCCGTAGCGTCGCCCCGTAGCGTCGCCCCGTAGCGTCGCCCCGTAGCGTCGCCCCGTAGCGTTACCCTGTAGAGTCGCCCCATAGCGTTACCCTGTAGCGCTATCCCGTAGCGTTATCTCATAACATTACCCCATTGTGTCGCCCCGTAGCGTTGCCCCGTAGCGTTGCCCCGTAGCGTTATCCCGTAGCGTTATCCCACAGCGTTACCCCGTAGCGTTACCCCGTATAGTCGCCCCATAGCGTTACCCTGTAGCGCTATCCCGTAGCGTTATCTCATAACATTACCCCATTGTGTCGCCCCGTAGCGTTGCCCTGTAGCGTCACCCTGTAGGGACGCCACGTAGCGTCGCCCCGTAGCGTCGCCCCGTAGCGTCGCCACGTAGCGTCGCCCCGTATCGTCGCCCCGTAGCATCGCCCCGTAGCGTCGCCCTGTGGGGTCGCTCTTTGTAATGAATGTAAAATACACTTTCATGGAATATTATGAGTGTTACAAACTAAATATATATCAAATATTTCAAATTAAACAGTTTTGCATCTCAACAGCTTCATTACCATAAAGTGTGAAACAGGAAGTGAGACATAGAATGAAAAAAAAAAAAAAAGTACTTGTGAGACCAATCGTGTGTAACTTGTGGTCGAGGTTCTATTCCCACCAGAAATAAATCATTGATCAGCATTTTATAGAATTCTGAAGAATTTGTGATTGAAGCAATATTCATTAAAAAAAGATGTATCTCTAATATACAATACTGCAGTACTGCTGCTGTGGGATTTAACCAGCATTGGGTCAGAGTCAATCAGTCAATCAATCTTTATCTGTAGAACACTTTTCATACACATTTCATTTCTTTTCTCTGCTGAATGTCAACAGAAGATATCAGAGTGTCTCTTTGTTCTTCAGCACATCTGGTTCAAATGCAGCCGTTTATTTGGTTCACATGTTTTACGGCTCGGAAAAATCTGAAAAATGCATTGCAGGAAAAGAATTGAGACATTCTGCTTTCAAGGACCACAAGTTTGGAGTTACAAGGATCTTTTTTATAAAATTTAAATATAAAAAGGTTTTTCTAGGCAAATCCACAGTCGCCTTCCTTATGGGGAGTGTGTGTGGTGGCTCTGTGGGAAAATGCTGACTAATCGTTCTAACACACATTCACATCTTCATAAGTTGCTGAGCGTGGAGTTAAATAGTGGCTGTTTATACAAGAGCATGCTGTATTTTCTTATCAGTACTTGCATTACTGGAAGATCTTATCGACTCACTGAAGCTCAAAAACGTTGTTTGCTCGATACGTAACTGCGATAGTGTTTAATGCTTCATCTGTGATGCAGCTACTGTCAGCTAATACTGAGCTCGCTCTGGATAACAGCCAACAATGTAATGTCATTTTATTCTAGCGTGGAAAATAATAACATAAAGCAATATGTGTGATATTAGAGACAGTGGAAGGCTGCTGAATCTTTTCTTCAAGCAGACAGCGAGTTATATAACCCTACTGATGTCTATATGAATACTTAATGTGTTTGACATCATGTCAGTCTGCTCAGAAGCGAGCTGCTTTAGACGTAGTGGTGAAGATAATGGATCATTTACCACGTTTACGACCTGTATGTCTGCAGTCGTCACACAAACTCAAATATTTTCCTATTTTTTCTGGAGTTTTCGTCCGTCTTCGTGTAAAAAGATGAGCTATACATCAAGGACATAGTGCACAGAAAAACATACATTTACTGCTAATATAGGCGCCGTTTATTCTTGTGTTTTCATTTCAGAGATAAAACTTGTAATCATTCACTCCTGAATCCTGTTTTTCAGCGTCTTTTGAAAGAAGGTGAGTTTTATGTGTTTAACTGAATTTAAAATATTAAAATTCGAGCTAAAAGCTGAATTAAGAGGATGCAGCTCTGTGCAGAACAGTTTTTAACTAAATGTGGACTAAATGAAATCCTACCTTTTTTGGGACAAATTGAGATTATTTTAGGGTTTTTTCTGCAGTGGACTTTGTCTTCACAGTTCAGCTCTGAACTCCTTTAATTTCCTTTGATTTTATTTTTAACTTCCAAATCAAAATCACTAATTCACAACAACCAAATATAATTCACCAAACAAACGGAATAAGTTCACCAGTGTCCAGTCTCTGTGTCTGTCTGCCCCAGTCTCTCTGTCTGCCCCTGGCCCAGTCTCTGTCTTTCTGCCCCTGTCTCTGTGTCTTTCTGCCCCTGCCCCTGTCTATCTGCCCCAGTCTCTCTGTCTGCCCCTGTCTCTGTGTCTTTCTGCCCCTGTCTCTGTCTGTCTGCCCCAGTCTCTGTGTCTTTCTGCCCCAGTCTCTCTGTCTATCTGCCCCAGTCTCTGTGTCTTTCTGCCCCTGTCTCTGTCTATCTGCCCCAGTCTTTGTCTGTCTACCCCTGTCTCTGTCTGTCTGCCCCTGTGTGTCTCACGTCATGTTTCCAGTTAACCAATGTTCTTGTCCCTCTGTGTGGACCAGTCATTCTGTCCTCCCTTCCCCTGTCTATTTAAACCGTCTCCCTCTGTCCCTCCTGTTTCCTCGTGTTCCCTGGACTTTTCTACAATAAACCTCATTTTGTGGAACTCTGCGCTTGGATCCGTCCGTTCAGTTATTTAAGCAGACTTGTGGGGGACCCAGAGCACCTGGAGAAAAACCCACATGAATAACTTCTAATGGATTAATGGTTTCTGAAGAGTCTGATCTGGACGTCTTCTCCACGGTAGGTAGTAGAAAGGACCGGTCCCACAGCAACCTCCTCCTCTTCTGGTTCCTCCTCTAAGGTCTCGTTGGTCTCCTCATCCTCCACAGTGATGTACTGACTGTGGAGGGACTCCTTTCTCTCCAGCACAGTACACAGAATTGTGTATTTGAAGCTGGCAAAGGTGCAGACACATTATTTCACACGCCTCGTTCTTAATTCTTTGCTGAATCTCAGCGTCACATCAGTAAGATAAGGACGGACAGCAGATCCAGACGTGTCCTCACTGCTTGACTCTGACCGACGATGTCACTCAGAACATGTGTGTCATCTAATGAAACGTGGTCGGGCCAGTCGGGACAGCATGGACAGGTTATGACCCGAGACTGAACTTTCAGTTCAACTTTGGGAGCCGTTTTTAGAATCCGTTGTCGTGTCGGACGAAACGAAACAAAATGTGTCACTGGAATACCCAAAGAACATGCAAACCCCGTACAGACCATCTCTGGCCGTGAAACAAACCAGGGTTATTGTACTGTTGTAGTACCCAAATGAAATACCACAGGAAGTACACACAGTCTGGATCTGGCCTGGAATTAAACCCTGATTACTTTTTTTGCAAGGTGGCAATGCAAACCAACGTACCTTAAAAAAACCAAAGCACAGAGAAAATCAAACAAACAACCGCAAAGAAAGGCCTGAAATGAAACCGCGGTCGCCTTCCTGTGCTGTGACGGTACCAACCACTGCACCACCATCACGCCACAGTTGTTATTAAATGAGCTGATAGCAGTTATTATAGGTAAAAATGTGTTTTGAAGTACTTTGCGGTGGTTTAACTCTGAGACTGTGTCAGTTTGACTCGGGATGCTGGACTATCATCAGGGTACTACATCGCCACCCCAAACCTCGTGGGAGTGAGATCACTGGAGCTTTTCGACAAACAAGAACCATTGACCGTTCTGTCATCCATGAGATAAATACGAGCGTTAGTAATCAGAAGTAATCTTTCCAGCGCAGCCACTAAACAATTAAAACTGATTTGCGTGTTTACTACATGGACGATAGAAAACCCAGTGGAAAGCTGATCTGACTCCTATCATGTAAACGCCTCAGTCTGATGGACATGTGACTTATATTGAAAAGAAAAAAAGACAACTTATACTTGGATGTGACTTAGAATTGGAAAATACTCTAGTTACTGTTGACTTCTTAATTTAAATTTAAAGTAGTAATGATGGATTAAAGCCACAATGTCATTTATAGCATACTGGAAAACCTGCAAGTATAAAAGTTTACTGTTTAACACAAACATATCTGTTCTTATGTGTACTTGGAGTATTAATATGTCGGTGATCATCTTGAAGTTACACTGGTGGAGACGATACACCGAGTTTAAAAAGCTGCGTTTGCATCTCAGTGTTTCACCTCAGTGTCCATGATGGCGTCGCGCCGCGGCAGCAGGACGCCACTCCGCCACTCCGCCACGCTCGGATGCTTCTGTTGTCATTGAGGCGGAGATGTCGCTTCCTGTGACTGGAGTTAATCTCACCGCTGAAGTACTTTCACGGTGGCACATGGATCAGGTGACCTTCTTAACAGATGAAGGACACTGGACCCGTTCCACCCCGGCGGAATGGATGTCGGCTAATTATTTAAACGTTGCTTTGCATTGGCAGAATGATGACGCGGCACCTTCAGGTCTCTGGATGTTCAGTTTTTCTGCACCTGCAGGAGATGATATGTGAAATCTTTGGAAATACCCAGTTTACTCCAATAAACAGTTTTAACTGACGTGAATACAAGACGGGCTTTTGTTTGTCCTGGAAATAAGTCTAAAAAAGTCAAGTGGAAAGAGGAACACGTTGAGTCACAGATCTTGTACCAATGTAGATACAGGCGGAGGACAATGGGAAGTACATACTGAACTACATGTAACGAGGAAACGTCTAAGATTTGTGATAAACTTTTTAAAACTGTTTTTATGTGTTTGTTCGTCAGTATTTTCTTACATTCAGACCAAAACAGTCATCGTTTGCCTGGTTTTCATTTCGCTACGCTATGGTTGTCCATGATTGGAACTTCGATGTAGATCGGATCAGATAAAAGATCCCAAAAAACGTTTTCCATACCTTCGCCACTGACGCTGGAGGAAACGTGGAGATTTAGTGTTGAAAACATAACCAAGTACATGTAAAGTGGTTGTTCATTAGTAGATTTAGATCCTGTTTAAACAACAAGGTTTTCCTGAGAAAACACAATCAAAATACTTGGAGCCACTGAAAATTCCACTTTTTTGAAAAAGGTTCTCAAGGTGGAACTTTTTGAAAATGCTCCGGCTCCTGTTTGTATGGAAACGGGAAAAAATCCAACTTTTCTGAAACGATGCAGTGGCACATGCGTGCCACGGTCCAAGTAAATAGTTCTTCTGTACATACTCGGTAGATGGGCAACAACACCGGGTGAAACTTGGTAGTTTTATTTTGACAGTCACTGTAACAACAATCCAAGTTGGTGGTCTGTGTTCTCCTGATGTTAATGTTTAAAGCTCGTTGTTCTCTGCTGCATGTGTGCGTGAGCTCATTAAAGAAACATCCAACAGCACCAACTTGTGGCCCAACATGCTAACTAAGTTTTATAATGTACGATATTAGTTATTATTTCATGCAAAACCTCCACTTACCACATATTTATGTGCATAATGTCCGTGTATTGCTTTATACGCCACGCTGTTGTTTTAATTTGTTTTAATTTTCCTGTTAAATTCCTTTACTGTTAAAAACCTCCAGTGCCCAGTTCTTTAATATCCATACCTGCTGCTGTAAAATATTTCTGCACACTTACTTCTACATACTTAAGTCACAGCTTTATTGTGTATTGTTAAAATGTTTTAGAATAGTGTTAATCTTTTTCTGTACAGTATATTGTATATTATTTGTTTTGCAGCGGTAAAAAGTAAATTTCTACAATGTGGGAACAAAGTATGTAATTTATAATAAGTAAAATAAAAATAAAAGTAATAATAAAATATAACATTTTATGAACTAAAAGTAATAAAGTGAAATACAAGTAAAAAAAATCTAATTAAATAATGTACGTAAAATTAAATTAAAGTAATCATAAAATCAAATAAAGTCTCTAATTAGTAATAAAGTATCTAAACTAACATAGTTTTCAGTGTTTCTGCCGTTTCCGTATAAACGGACATCATTTTCAAACTGTTGCCGTCTGAATGACAAACTTTTCTGAAAGGAAAACAAAAGGATGCGTCTTCACCTGAAACACCTGAAACACCTGAATCACCTGAAACACCTGAAACACCTGAATCACCTGAAACACCTGAAACACCTGAAACACCTGAAACACCTGAAACACCTGAAACACCTGAATCACCTGAAACACCTGGTGAACATGAAGCCTTAGAAAACCTGCGCAGGACCAGAGGGTCATTTTCTCGCTGTGGGTCTGAGCGTCCCCCGAGTCGGATTATGTATGATATATATGATTCTTGTGCATTTAAAGGTCGCTGACGATGTTTTCCTCTCCGTGTTCCAACAGGCTATGCTAATGAGGTGGGGGAGGCTTTTCGTGCGCTGGTGCCGGTGAGCGCGGTGTGGGGCAGCTACGCCGTGGCGACTGTCTACGTCACCGCCGACGCTGTGGACAAAGGCAAGAAAGCAGCTTTGGTGAGATTTTCACATCTGTTGTTTCACTACATCTGCTTTGATTTGACTTTTCACCCAGAAATGACTGGCGATCTTGTGTTCTGATCCGTGTTCCTCCAGGCACACGGGGACAACCCCGGGAGGACGACCCGGGTGGCGGCGGCCGTCGTCGACACGTTTGTGTGGCAGGCGCTCGCCTCTGTGATCATCCCCGGCTTCACCATCAACCGCGTGTGTGCCGCCTCGTTGTACGCGCTCCGCAAGACCACCAGGTGGCCCCTGCCCGTCCGCAAGTGGACCACCACAGCCATCGGCCTCTCCACAATCCCCTTCATCATCACTCCCATCGACAGGTCTGGACCGGCGGCTGGACTCACATGTGCTGCTTTTTCTCTGAGAACGTTGTGACACTGCTGGAATGGTTCATCCATGGTTCATCCATGGTTCATTCTTTGTTCATCCATGGTTCATTCATGGTTCAACCATGGTTCATCCATGGTTCATCCTTTGTTCATCCATGGTTCATCCATGGTTCATCCTTTGTTCATCCATGGTTCATCCATGGTTCATCCATGGTTCATCCATGGTTCATCCATGGTTCATTCATGGTTCATCCATGGTTCATCCTTTTCTAACACCCCAACAAATGGGGTGTTAGAAATGGAAATGTCGTCAGCTTAAACATGAAATCAGCCAAAAAGACGTCTGCTACAGGCATCGTAAACACTGAAATTCATTGTGAACCACGCACACGCGCACACACACACACACACACACACGCACACACACACACACACACACACACACACCACCATATTTCTAACAGGAAATCAGGATCAGCTGTTGGGTTGTAGTCAATTAAAAGCGTCACTCTGTGTTAGTTCAATATTTTCAATTTAAAAGTCTGTTTTTACAACAAAGACTCCTCTCCACTAAAAATACATTCAGGTCCGAAAATTTGTGCTTCGTCACGTATATAATAGTTTTAGCCTCAAATTACCGTAAGTTCTGGACTATACGTTTCACTTGTCGAAGAAGATTGGCTGGTCAGGTGACCGAGGCCCCACCAAACAGTGAACATTTTGCTTGGAGCCACTGATTGATAAGGCAACTTTTTGAAAATGGTGGCACTCATAAATAGATAAATAAAATGCTTTGACTTTGTCTCAGTGTAAAAGTCACCGTATTCTCTGGCGACTTATAGTTCAGACAATACGGTACAAGGTACAAGCGTTGATGTGAAATCAACATTTCTTCCACTCTCTTTGTACTTTGCAGGTCCGTGGACTTCCTGCTGGATTCGAGCCTTCGAAAGATTTACAACGAGGAGGAGGAGAAGCAGGAATAAGAATTGCTTTCATGGAGTCCGTGCAGACCTGTGCTGGTTATCCAAACCATGTGTAAGGAAGAGTACACAGTCCGATGTTCCAGTTATAAAATGCGTTTTAATGCACAGCCATGAAACGTAGAACGTAGCCTCAGTTGTGAAAAGTGAAGTCCTGCTGTGTGTGAAGCCTCCCGCCACAGGGGGCGCTGAATCTTATCTCAGGGTAACCCGGGGCTTTAATACCAGAAACTGTTTAGATGGGAATTTAACAGTTTAGAAACTAAAAGAATGGTCCACTTGTTGCTGTCAGTTTTTTTTCTTCTTCTTGTGGCCAAATAGTAAAACAGTTCCACACTTGCTTTAGGTCCCTGGAATGTAAATTCTCACTCAAATCCACCCAAACCTTCCTGTCGGCACGTCTCACACCAAATTTTTGTTTAAATGCTGGACTTCGTTATCTTTAAAGATATTATGAAAAGCTGTAGGAATCTACACACAAACTTGAAGTAATATCTTAGTCTTTATTCAGACAAACGGTTACCGTATTTCCCCTACTATTAGACCCACATTCGTCAAAATAGAGAAAATACTTCTACATTAAAACATACTGGCACATACATCTGTGGCCACTAGATGTCACTGCATGACAAAAGAATGCTGCGACAGTACCACAAAAAAACTATTACTGTAATTGAGTGAAGTTAAAAGTTGCCGAAAAGGAAAAGTTACATAGCAAGATTTCCTAATAATAATAAAATGTGTGTGCAGAAAGAGCTCAGAGTGTGAGACTTGAGAAAAACAGAGAAACTGTTACCGAAGGCTGATCCTGGGATAAAAACACAACATCTCTACATGAATATAAAAATAACATTTTTTTTCTCATTTACAGTTTTTTGTGACTTATAGTCCAGGAAAGACGGTAAACTTTTAATTTTGCACAAAAACTTATTTGCAATAAAACATTTTGATTCAGTAACACCTACAATAAATTGTATTCTAAAAATACATGTTTTAATACAATAATTATTAGTTTTATCTTCCACTTCTTCCTACACAGAAACAGTAACACATCCCATGTATTACTGCCAAACTCGATTTGCGCCTCCGATACTGAATCTCATGCTAAACTATGCAAGGGAACAAACTAAGTAATGTGTACGTACTTTAGCTGAGCCAGTAGCAGGGAGTAGTTTTTCTTTATCACTGTAAAGAACTCAGATATACAAGTATTGTTAAACTGAGTTAAAAAAGGGAACTCTAATAGAAAATGTAGCGTCGTTTGTCGCTGAGTCGTCATTTTAAGACGACCGGGAACTTTTTTGGGAACTTTTTTTTGGAAAGAGTTTAGCAATAAGCTTTTGTTAAAGGTCCAGTATGTCATATTTTCAAAAATGTTTCATCTAATAAGACGTGTCTGTGTTTTTGCTCGAAGCATTACGGAAACTGGATCTCGAAGCCAAAAACAATCATGATGTCATTCGATTGGTGTACAGGCGCTAAAGTTAGCATGCTAACCGCTTAGCTCCGGTCGTGTCGTCGAGGTTCAGTGCAGTAAAATCGAATATTAAACACAATAGATACGAGAGCTGTTAGTTTCTGCAAAATAAAGTAAAAAAAATAAACCTCAAAATGTGACATACTAATGAAACTTACTCACTACTGCCACCTAATGCACAAAAGTGGCTTTGCTGGAATTCTGCGCCATTAAAGTTGCTTCTTTTTGTAAACTTTGGGAAATCTTTAACTTTCTGGTAGAATTTAGTTCAATGGGTTTTCGGTGTGATCTTAAATGCATGTGATCGTACACATTCTTTACCTCATTGAGAGAGTTTTAGTTTTAATGGGTCGGAGCCACAAACTCTACCTGCTTGTGATTAAACCTGGAAATGTTTCCCTTGTCAGAGTTATACCTGTGCCTCCCTTGTAAAAGAACAAAAGTCTATATTCATATTCATCTTAATGTTTCACATTTTACACACAACTTCACTGTTTTCCTGTTTACCTTTGTTTGATGACTGCTGTTGGAAATCGGGTCTTTCAGCCTTTAATTTCATTTACTGACGAATGAAATGTGAAAGTTCCAACATCCGGATGTTCTGAGCTCCTGAAACTGTCGTGAAATAAATTATATGCTGACAAAAATGTGTCTTTTTTTTTTTTTTTTTTTCACAGCTTCAATGGATGTAGTTTTGTTCTGGAAATGACTCAACCGGGGGTGTCAAACACATTTTAGTTCAGGGGTGTCAAACACATTTTAGTTCAGGGGTCCCATGCAGCCCAACTTCCTCTGGAGCAGGATGGACAGATGAAATAATGGCAGAATGACCTTTCAGTTTAAAATGGATTGTTTTTCTCTGTTGAGACGAAGAATTTATGTGATGAAAACTGCTATATTTTTATAAAAAACAAACAATTACAACCATAAATTACCACAATCTCAATATAAAGCTAATTTTAATGAAACCTTTAGAGCAAAATACAATGAAATGTCCAAAACAAACTCCTCCTGGGACAGTTTTGGTCCACAAGCCTTATGTTTGACACCCCCGGCCAAAATACCTGGAATATTCTGCACCACTTTCAGTAGATTCCTTCAGTCGAGATGCCTTTACAATGTGCACATGGCTGAGCTGGGCAATGGGTTTGTTTTTGTCTGTTTATTTATTTATTGGTTTGTATGTATGTATGTATGTATGTATGTATGTATGTAGAAAGATCAGACTGTTTTTGGTCATAATGTGGTTTTAATCCCATTGATGTCAACCCACCGCCAAAATATTCAGTTTTCAATTTCCTATCGTGTGATAGGCCACATGATGCAGTGATGTCATTACCCCGGTTCACGGTTGGGGTCAAAGGTCATGGAGTGCATTTTCGTCACAGCGCAGTCAGGATAGGGGATTGAAAAGTTAGTAAAACACATACATACAAACCGATGAATAAATAAATACACACAGACAGGCGACGGTAATAAATATGTTAAAATGGTACCTGAAAATAAAGCAACTTCACTTGGACTCGACAGAACCTCCGACTTGACTTCCCCGAGAAAAAAATGACTTGAGACCTGCAAGTTGAGCAAAAAGCACTGAAGCGTTGAGTTTCGAGAAGGTCACATCAAGGTCACTGTAAAGGTTCGAATGCATTCTGGGTTCATCCTAAAGCCAAACGTTTGTGTGTATCATTACTTCCAGGATCAATCAAGCCACGTTAAACACTTTCCAAAGTCCTTAAATCAAGTGAAGACGTGGCCTGGGGTTAGGCCCCGCCCCCTGAAGTCTTTATAGTGGTATTCTTGTTTGTACAACTCTGATAAGTTTCAAACTAAGTGGGACTCATTCTTCAACTCTACAATCACTACCTCCTGATCTATAACATCTAAATCCAAAGGCGGGAGCAGCCAATGGGACGGAGCCACTGAAGGCGGGAGCAGCCAATGGGACGGAGCCACTGAAGGCGGGAGCAGCCAATGGGACGGAGGCACTGAAGGCGGGAGCAGCCAATGGAAGGGAGGCACTGAAGGCGGGAGCAGCCAATGGGAGGGAGGCACTAGGGGGGAGAAGCCAATGGGAGGAAAGCACTGGGGGGGAGCAGCCAATGGGAGGGAGGCACTAGGGGGGAGCAGCCAATGGGAGGGAGGCACTCGGAGGGAGCAGCCAATGGGAGGGAGGCACTAGGGGGGAGCAGCCAATGGGAGGGAGGCACTGAAGGCGGGAGCAGCCAATGGGAGGGAGGCACTAGGAGGGAGCAGCCAATGTGAGGGAGGCACTAAGAGGGAGCAGCCAATGGGAGGGAGGCACTAGGGGGGAGCAGCCAATGGGAGGGAGGCACTGAAGACGGGAGCAGCCAATGGGAGGGAGGCACTAGGGGGGAGCAGCCAATGGGAGGGAGGCACTCGGAGGGAGCAGCCAATGGGAGGGAGGCACTAGGCGGGAGCAGCCAATGGGACGGAGGCACTGAAGGCGGGAGCAGCCAATGGGAGGGAGGCACTCGGAGGGAAACCACAGGCTGCTGTTTGTCTTGATTGAGGTGGAGATCACAGCTGAAGCCACTTCTCCAGATGAAGCATAAAGAAAGCGAAGGGAAGCAGCAGCAGGTGGAAACAGCCATGTTTGCTCCTTACCTTCTGGTTTTTGCCTTTTTGGCCACGTGCAGTGGTCAGTCAGGTAGGAGCGGGAAAGTCCACCTCTAAACCAAGTTGTATTTCTCAACCTGCTCCGGTTTCTTTTAATAGTTTCTGTGTGTCAGCCTCCGCAGGCCTTTCTCGCTTCCTCCAGGACCCCTGGGCAGATATAGCCGACGATTCACAGTCGTACGACGACGCCACCGTGTGGCCTGACGGGTCACCCGGGGTCACCGGGGCGGTTCAGAGCACGACGCAGCCGCCCGGCACCAGGACACGAGGTGAGTTCACGTCACGATTAACAACCAGATTCACGCCTGCAAACTGCTTGAAGTCTTAATACCAGAGTCTCCTGTTTTCACCCCCCCTCCCCCTCCCCCCCTATCAGACCCTAATGAGGCGGTGGGGGAGTCGGCGGTGTGGAAAATTGCCCTGGTCGTGGCCGTGCTGCTGGTGTCTGCAGTGGCATCGCTGAGCATGGCCTATTACCTGTGTTTCTGGAGGGGAGGCCGCTTTTACTACCGGCCTCAGAAGGAGGGCGACGCCTGAAACTCAATAAAGTCAACTTGACAGGAAAACGTGACGTGGCTTCATTCAACAAAGTTAAAGTTCTCCTGTCCTCCAGATGTTCTCCTCCTCCTCTTGTTCTCCACCTCTTCCTGTTCACCTCCTGGTCCTCCAGATGTTCTCCTCCTCCTCCTCCTGTTCACCTCCACCTCTTCCTGTTCACCTCCTCCTCCTCTCCTCCTGGTCTGGTCGCTCCAGAAACCTTCAGTATTCTAAGTTTCTAGCTCCTCCTTGATTTTCCTCATTTGAATATTGGATCATAGGAGCTACATTCAGAATCTGCTGTGTCTGTGTGAGCTGGACTGGCTCCGCCCACACATGCCCATCTTGGGAAGAGGAGGAAGTACTTCCTCTCGTGGTGCCATGTGCCAGAGCAGAGCTGCCTCATTGTGGGAGGAGTCAAAGGGAGGGCCTACCTTGATTGGGATTGGCTAAACCCCCGATGACACTATATAGGGTTTGATTTCTGATTGGCTGGTTGGAGCAACACACTTTTTAAAACCTGAAACAAGCCAGGGACAGAGAGGACAGACTGTCTTCACTTCTGGGACGTCAGTCCAGGTGTGGGGACGAGTAGTACTGCTGGAGAACCTTTAGGAAGTTGATTTTGCTTAAAGGTTATGATTTAAAAGTATCAATAGATTTAAAGAGGATAGTTTGAGTTGTTAAACAATGTGGAAAAAGTTGAGCTTTTTTTTTTTTTTCCATTGTTTAATAACTACAGTGAATACTTTCAAAATGCTGGAGGAAGTTTTATAACTTCTGTAAAGTAATTGGGATTCCAGTTTACTTCCTTTTGGCTCCATCTCCTCACTTCTTCCTGTTTGAGGAATAAACTCGATTAATCCAGATTTTATTTAACCAGAGATTAAAAATAACAGATCGAGATGTTTTACAATGATGACCAAGAGTCGGCAGCACACATCACACGGACGTAACGGTACACAGTAGATAAAATACAGATTACTGGAGAGAAAATATTCTAACGACTCCCAAAAATAACTTTCTACATTATAGTACTGCTGCGTAAGAAGCTTTTCCTGCCAGTTTTGCTTTTCAACCCAGTTTTTAGTGATAAAATCTATTTAGTCGTCTCTTTATTTGAGGAACACAAAAATAAAATAAACACTTTTTACAAAGTACATTTTAAATCAGACTGTTGGGGGTTACTGCAGTATTTTCTCTAAAGCAGGAGGGTTATTATTATACGAGCTACTTCTAAAATAGAATAAACAGACTTTATTCATCCTTTACAGGAAACCTGCCCGGAAACGGAATTGTGCTCTTGTGAGGACTGCAGGTCTCAAAGTGTCCACTAGAGGTCGCAAATGACTTTGTTTTGTTCAAACTAGAACTGTGAATCATGTAAAAAGCACATTTATAAGTGGTGATATTAAAATATAGAAATAAGTAAATCATGCATTTTCTTAAGATTCATATAGAAACACTGGAATGACGTCAGGCCAGGTTGTCATATCCACTCTACATACTCGTATTTTATCATTTTTTGTATTGTAGAAGCTTTTAAATATTTAAGTTTTTATGTCTCAAAACAAAAAAAATCCCTTGTTTCCTGTGACTCAATTAAAGCTGGATTTAAAGTATAAAACATAAATTTATTTAAATAAAATGAAATCATTAAAATAAAATTATTGTAATTTCATTAGATAATAAACACAATAGAATTTATAAAACATTGATAGGAAAAAAAATTCTGGTTCTGATCTATGTGACACTGTAACCCGACCTGTGCTTCGATAATGTGAATTAATTTTCACGTCTGACTACTTTTCAGAACCGTGACTCTCTTCTACTTCTTAAACCTAAATAATCTGGTAAATCCCCTCTGAAGCAGAAGTACTGTACTTTTCTTAAACTTCAAATATAATCTGAAAAGCTTTTTATTTGTTTCCTGTATTTTCCACCTGCTTCCAGGTGTGTTTGCTGACTCGGCTTCACGTTGCTGCCGGGGGGTCGGGGACGGGGGGGGGGGGGGGGGGGGGGGTGGGTCTGGCCTCCATGAGAATTCATCTCCATCTGAATTATGGCGTGAGAGCCGAGCCGCTAAGAGTAATGTTTTAATTCAGTGTCAAGCGAGCAGCTCGGATCAAACCCACAAACATTTATAAGTCCCCCTTGAGCAAGATCAGGTGGCATTAGGGGGCCCGAGGAGACAAAGAGCTGATGAATTGAATTAATCTCCCCCGCCGTGATGGATGGGCCTGTTGGCAGGGGGCTGCAGCGCCACGCCATTGTTCATCTGTCACTCCCGCCGCCGCCGCCGCCGCCGCCGCCGTGCTCCATGATTGGTGCTCCGCTGGTGAAGCCACAAGTGGCCCAAAGACCTCCTTTCTCCTCCTCACTCGCTTTCTTTTTTTTTTTCTTCCAGGGATTTCCCAGCCTTTCAATCTGCCCCCCTCCTCCACCCCTCCACCCCTCCACCCCTGTGACCCCCGCTCATCTCCACCCAGACAGATGCAGGAGAACCAGCCTCTGGTGAGGACGAGCGCTCAGCTCTCAGAACAGAACCTCTTTGGGCTTTTGTTCAGTCGCTGCAGGATTCAGACGCAATATTGTAGAACGAAGACTGACAACAAAACACTTTAACACACACACACACACACACACACACACACACACACACACACACACACACACACACACACACACACACACAGATCAAAATCTTCACATTTTAAAAACATATCAAAAGTGAATATATAAGCAATTATTCAAACGAGGAGTAGAAGATAATTGTGTGTGTGTGTGTGTGTGTGTGTGTGTGTGTGTGTGTGTGTGTGTGTGTGTGTGTGTGTGTGTGTGTGTGTGTGTGTGTTTCCACATTGTTTGCTGCAGTGTCATTATTCACTCTCTCATTCTCACTAAAGCTCATTTAAAGTCGCCATTAAAACCTCACATGTCCTCCAGGAGGAGGACTCCTCATTAACCTCATCAGAGACTCCTGCACAGGGAGGACATGCAAACTCCTCAAAGAATTCTCCTGGACCAGACCGGACCGGACCGGACAGGACCGGACCGGACCGGACAGGACCGGACCGGACACTTTCCCAATATGAGGTGTGTAGAAACCACAGATACACCAAAACACCAAACCCTCTGAGATGAGAAGAACCTGACTGACAGTAACTCCTGTTGATTAACAACCAAAACGACATGTTTTAAAATATAGAGTCACAAAATTCAAAGTACTCTTTAGTAAACTAAAAAGTTCAGATGGTAAAGAAATACAACAGGATTGAGAGAAACGTTCCGTTTGTTCGACGCGTCGTATAAAAACAAACTCGTTTCCTCGGATTCGTTTGTTTCTACAAAACAAAACTCAGTTTTTAACCATAAAATGAGTTTCTGAGTTTTCATGAAACTACAACCACAAGTACAACAAGTACTACAACATCTACACCTACAAAAACCACAACTATGACTACAACCACAAGTACAACAAGTACTACAACATCTACACCTACAAAAACAACAACTATGACTACAACTACAAGTACAACAAGTAGTACACTAACTACACACAACTACTACAACAACTGCAATGATTACCACAACACCAAATACAACTACAGCTACAACAACTACTACTACACACTACTACAACAACAATGACTACTTGTGACTACAACTAAAAACTTCTACAACTACACACTACTACAACCACAACGACTACACAGTTCAACAACAACTATGACTACACACACGACTACACACACGACTACACACACACACGACTACACACACAACTACACACACCGACTACATACACGACTACACACACCGACTACACACACGACTACACACACGACTACACACACGACTACACACACACAACTACACACACGACTACACACACGACTACATACACGACTACACACACGACTACACACACGACTACACACACACACGACTACACACACAACTACACACACCGACTACATACACGACTACACACACCGACTACACACACGACTACACACACGACTACACACACGACTACACACACACAACTACACACACGACTACATACACGACTACACACACGACTACACACACGACTACACACACACAACTACACACACGACTACACACACGACTACATACACGACTACACACACGACTACACACACGACTACACACACACCGACTACACACACACGACTACACACACGACTACACACACCGACTACACACACCGACTACACACACGACTACACACACGACTACACACACCGACTACACACAACGACTACACACACGACTACACACCGACTACACACACGACTACACACACCGACTACACACACGACTACACACACTGACTACACACACCGACTACACACACGACTACACACACACGACTACACACACACGACTACACACACCGACTACACACACCGACTACACACACCGACTACACACACCGACTACACACACACGACTACACACCCGACTACACACACCGACTACACACACGACTACACACACCGACTACACACACGACTACACACACCGACTACACACACGACTACACACACACGACTACACACACCGACTACACACACCGACTACACACACACGACTACACACACGACTACACACACCGACTACACACACCGACTACACACCCGACTACACACACCGACTACACACACGACTACACACACCGACTACACACACCGACTACACACACGACTACACACACCGACTACACACACGACTACACACACACGACTACACACACCGACTACACACACCGACTACACACACACGACTACACACACGACTACACACACCGACTACACACACCGACTACACACCCGACTACACACACCGACTACACACACGACTACACACACGACTACACCCACCGACTACACACACGACTACACACACGACTACACACACCGACTACACACACGACTACACACACGACTACACACACCGACTACACACACCACTTTGTACAGGAACATTCAGGCAAGTAGTTTTTGCAAAGCGTTGGTAAATACACACATACAAACCGAAAAATAATTGAAATCACATCGATGAAAACAGAAGCAGCTTCATTAGTGAAGCTAATTATACCCAGACAACTCTGTAATAATACTTTCAATTTTAGACAAAATACTACGATTTGGGCCCAAATGTAGTACCGGATAATAAGGTGATAACTTTTTAAATATAATAAAATGTAATTGAAAAGCATACGAGCTCTTTATATTTAAATCTAGATGTTTTGTGTTGTGAATCCGTCCAGTAGTTTCCACCAGCAGGGGACAAAAAATAAAGATAAAAATTCATAACTCACATGTTCAGTGGTGTTTTCCTTCATGTCGGGAGAAAATGTAAAGTTTAGAAGTTGACCTCCGTGTGTGTGTGTGTGTGTGTGTGTGTGTGTGTGTGTGTGTGTGGGGGGGGGGGGGGGGGGTCATTAGTCGCGGTCCTTCATCGTCGCTCCAGAGTTAAAAGAGCAGACAGAAGAGGAGCGTCTCCTTAAAACAACGTCAACCCCAGTGAACGGCCGCCATCATTAGTAACGGGCAATGAGCCGTGATTTTATTACAGTACAGAGGTGGTACACACACACACACACACACACACACACACACACACACACACACACACACACACACACACACACCGTTTTAAGGGCACGAACTGAAATGTTTAGCGTTCTCCGGTCGATTTATTGAGGTCAGCAGAAGGCCGCGTTTTAGAAAACACAACTGTGGAGAACCGGTGTGTGTGTGCGTGTGTGTGTGTGTGTGTGTGTGTGTGTGTGTGTGTGTGTGTGTGTGTGGGGGGGGGGGGGGGGGGGGGACTATGTCTGGATTGATTATCATGAATGAAAGGAGAAACTAAAGAAAATCCCGACACATCAACTCGAGCCACAGAAGACGTGCGGCGGTGCGACGAGCATTAAAGTAATAAATATCAGTTTGTGCCTCTGGAGGCTGGAAACGCAGCGCGAGACCAACCCCGCTGGATTAACACCAATCCCGCTGGATTAAGACGTTAGATTGATCTGATCAGAGCTCCTCCCTCTTGACGCTCTATAATTAGCTCCTTGTTGGAGTTTGTCAGCTTGTGATTTGTTTTCCTGTCGTCGATCTTCAAATGGAGCCAGAGCGCTGCGGCGGGAGGATGAAGTACGACTGATACTGAAAATACACCGAATGAAGTAACGAGGTTCAGGGAATTAAAATAAAAAAGTATTAGAATTCAGTTGTCGCCTGATTAGAATTGATTTTATAAGATCATTTAAAAGACGTGTTTCCAGGTGGAAACAGAAAAGTTTGGTCGCGTTTTGAGACAATGGAGCCACTGGAAACGCAACTTTTTGAAAATGGCTCCCAAGGTGGAACTTTTTGAATTTCCAAATGTGACGTTTACTCTTACCAAAGTTTGAGTACCTATTGAGTTTTCATGCAAACATGTTTTCAATGTCGTTCTGGTGCAAAATGTATCGTCCAGCATGAGATTCATCATCGGAACACTTTTCAAATCTTTTCTTAAGATCAGCAGCACAAGTTTAGTAAATGAAACCAACCGTCTAGAAGACTTTCCCATCGTGTATTCAGTGGCAGTAAGGAAATGCCTATTTTTTAGACAAACTTTTGTCATTTATTAAACAAAAAATGTATTAAGATTTAATCTAAAGGAATTATGATAAAAAATGTAAATAAAACTATTACCAATTCCACTGAAACACGTGTTTTACAACTAGGTGACCATAACTGTTTGTATCTTAAAACAATGAGGAGAGTCAGACTTTATTCTGTAACTGATCTCAGGAGCCAATCACATATTTATAATCTAGAGAAAGAGAGAAAGAGACTAATCTGGCACAGAACCATGAAGTCCCATTTGGCGACAGACCAAACGTTCATCAGGAGGAGGTGGCGAAATTATGAGAAAATCTGCATTAAACAATTATGAATGAGACGAGTCTTTGTTCTAAGTTTGGATGTTCTCCCTGCACGAGGTGCAACTTTTTGAAAATGCCTCATCTCTGTGGGAAAAGGGCGAAAACGCAACTTTTAAAAAACGCTCAGACTCCGTCTCGGTGTCCACAGTGGAAAACACAACTTTTAAAAAACGCTCAGACTCCGTCTCGGTGTCCACAGTGGAAAACACAACTTTTTAAAAAACGCTCAGACTCCGTCTCGGTGTCCACAGTGGAAAACACAACTTTTTAAAAAACGCTCAGACTCCGTCTCGGTGTCCACAGTGGAAAACGCAACTTTTAAAAAACGCTCAGACTCCGTCTCGGTGTCCACAGTGGAAAACACAACTTTTTAAAAAACACTCAGACTCCGTCTCGGTGTCCACAGTGGAAAACACAACTTTTTAAAAAATGCTCAGACTCCGTCTCGGTGTCCACAGTGGAAAACACAACTTTTTAAAAAACGCTCAGACTCCGTCTCGGTGTCCACAGTGGAAAACGCAACTTTTAAAAAACGCTCAGACTCCGTCTCGGTGTCCACAGTGGAAAACGCAACTTTTAAAAAACGCTCAGACTCCGTCTCGGTGTCCACAGTGGAAAACACAACTTTTTAAAAAACGCTCAGACTCCGTCTCGGTGTCCACAGTGGAAAACACAACTTTTTAAAAAACGCTCAGACTCTGTCTCGGTGTCCACAGTGGAAAACACAACTTTTTAAAAAACGCTCAGACTCCGTCTCGGTGTCCACAGTGGAAAACACAACTTTTTAAAAAACGCTCAGACTCCGTCTCGGTGTCCACAGTGGAAAACACAACTTTTCTGTAGCGTTGCTGCTGTGCAGGTACCACAGCGTAGTAACTAGTAGTTCTGCACATGCTCAGTAGAGCTTTAATAAGAACAAAGTTTCCTCCGTCGTGTCATGACTCCCAGTCCAGATTCTCCTGGGACTTTTATTTTGACAGTCACCGTAATAACAGTCCAACTTGGTAGTTTTATTTTGACAGTCACCCTAATAACAGTCCAACTTGTTAGTTTTATTTTGACAGTCACCGTAATAACAGTCCAACTTGGTAGTTTTATTTTGACAGTACACCTAATAACAGTCCAACTTGGTAGTTTTATTTTGACAGTCACCCTAATAACAGTCCAACTTGGTAGTTTTATTTTGACAGCAAAAAAAAAAAAACTAAAAAAACTGCTCAATTGCAAAAATAGAAGTAATTTTAAGTTATAAAATGTGTAGATATGAATGTTTTAGTTAATTACATTACTTAAATCTTTTCTCAATATCAAGTAAAAGTTTTTTACTGTAAAAAAAAAAAAGAAATACAGGTAAAAGTAGAAAATACTAAAGTTACTTTTTTAAATAATCTTTTGTAATAATTTCATTAACTTCTACTTTGAAATTACATTTTTACACTAATATTTCCGATTTTTTTTCAAATGGCACTTTGGGAAAAAAATATAAATATGAAACACGATTGTTTTTTCTCGATTAAAATAATTAAGTTGTTGGATGTAAACATGCAGATTTCCAAAGTTTGAATTTGAAATTTAGTTGAAGTTTTTAATTAAGATTTGTAATTCATTTTTGTGCAATGTTTGTATATATATATATATATATATGAGTCCGTTTGCACAAGCCGTAATTCATACACGTGTAATACAAATACAAATAAAAAGTGAGGTGAAATCCTCCCGGAGTGGCGAAGAGGATGTGGCCTGATGGAGGCGGTGTGCAGCGCCGGTGTGCAGCGCCGGTGTGCAGCGCCGGTGTGCAGCGCCGGTGTGCAGCGCCGGTGTGCAGCGCCGGTGTGCAGCGCCGGTGTGCAGCGCCGGTGTGCAGCGCCGGTGTGCAGCGCCGGTGTGCAGCGCCGGCCGGCTGGCAGCGCCGCCTCTTTGTGAAATGAATCAGGGGAACATGAAAAGTGAGCGCAGCTCGGGCGATGCATTATGTATGAGGAGGCTCCTGCTGAATCCTGCTCAGGTGCATCAGAGGGTGCAGCCAAGTGGAAATGCTGGCCGCTCACTTAAAGCGCACTATCTGTGGTAATCTCTCTACATGAAGGCGCCGCACGCCGCCATATTCCTCCACTCTCCGGGTGAAATATGCAACACGGCCTGGCCGACGCCACGGAGGAGGTTTAGCGGGGGTAAAAGGCCTCGTGCTCACCTGAGGGCTTCCTCCTGCCCCACGCGGCTCCAAACACGTCTGCAATGGAAAGGATGACCTGGAGTTTGTTTAGCGTCTTTACACTTGAGATCACTGATCACAGTGGCAGTGATAATCATCCTCGTCTGCAGACATTTGATAGCTCGACATAATTCTAAAATCAGATAGCGCGCTGCACGATATCCTCATCTCTCTGTTGTTGTGAGATAACATCTGATTTCCACCTCTTGAGTCATTTTACAGAGACGTCGTCTGCTAGTCGTGAAATCAATATGCTGCGGAAACGCCATTACAACAGTCCTCACTGAGAATCACACACACACACACACACACACACACACACACACACACACACACACACACACACACACACACACACACACACACACACACACACACACACACACACACACACACACACACACACACACACACACACACACACACACACACAGCAGTTGGAGGTGTGGTTTGATTGAGGGACGTGGACGAGCTTCGTACGATGGATCGTACTGAACTCCCGGAGCAGCGAGGACCTCGGTCTTTTAATAAAACAGGCCGACGGAACACGACTGTCATCAGGAGCAAAGTACAGAGTGTGGCTGGGAAAATATTATAATATGTGGGCGACACACTGGTTTGTAATTTTGCTTCTCAACAGGAACCTTCTGGGTTCCAGCAGGTCTGAACTGGACTTGTTGGGTTTTCATTTGTCCTCATTCAGTTCAGTCTTATTGATTTCATGACAGTCGAACTGTCTCACTGGTTTACAGCCAAACTCTCGGCAGCAGAAAGTCTCGGTGACCAGAGGCCAGTCGGGGCAGGACGGGTCAGGACGGGGCAGGACGGGGCAGGACGGGGCAGGACGGGGCAGGACTGGGCAGGACGGGGCAGGACGGGGCAGGACGGGGCAGGACTGGGCAGGACTGGGCAGGACGGGGCAGGACGGGGCAGGACAGGGCAGGACAGGGCAGAAAGCAATAAACTTCACATAAAAGTAATCCAGGTGGTAAAACACTTGATAGTTGACTGGGGACTGTCAGAGAACCTTCAGGAAGGTACAGAGGGAGACGAAAAATTACAGGAGGGAGGAAAAACTACAGGACATGGGACAAACTACAGGACATAGGACAAACTACAGGAGAGATGACAAATTACAGGAGAGAGGACAAACTACAGGAGGGACGACAAACTGTAGGAGAGAGGACAAATTACAGGAGAGAGGACAAACTACACGAGGGAGGACAAACTACAGGAGGGACGACAAACTGTAGAAGAGATGACAAATTACAGGAGAGAGGACAAACTACAGGAG
>NC_137641.1:30329653-30362153 GCF_963383615.2 Lipophrys pholis
GGATGTCACACACACACACACACACACACACACACACACACACACACACACACACACACACACACACACACACACACACACACACACACACACACACACACACACACACAAAGTTTTCTTATGTATTCTTACTTTTATCAGCTTGTATTAACGTGACAGTCGTGGATCCTAGACGTGGATGACTCGCTGGCGGCGTGACGCAGCCAACCAGCCCAGGAATCACCAAAACGACCACGTTCAGAATATCTTAGTGGAGAAGTGATGAATTTCCCGTGCCTGTAAAAGGCGGCGATTACCTTTCGGACTGCGTCAGGCAGCACCTCTCCGCCCTGCTGCTGATGCTGAGGGGAGAAAACAGGATAAATGGCCGGGTGATTTCTGCAGAGCGCAGGCATTTAAAAGTCATTGACTGCAAATGAAAAAGTCCATTCAGTTCAATGTGGAGGATTTTATTTGTCTGTGAGGAACAACGGTACTGAGGGATAAAAAGCTTATTGGCTGAATCAACCAAGTATTGAATCTTTTAAGGCCCCTTCAGGGATCCACATGCAAAAAGTCTCGGTGCTCGTTTCTTCCCGGTGCGGGTTCTTTCTCTCCTGAACGGGTTTGCTCGGTAATCACAGCTTCACAAGACGAGTCCAGGAAGCTTCACCTTTATTGGCCAAAGGAGAGCTGAGACGGAAAAATCTAAGTAAAGGCAAAGCAAAAAAAGTAGAAAGGAGCGAGAAGCCGTTCATCTTTATGCTCCAAAAATAAAGAGAAATCCAAGCAAATATAGTTCATGCAGCATAATAATGAGTGTCCATGATGAATGATTAATAATAACAGAATATTTGATACGCAGACTTCCCAACATCCTCTGCAGTACCTCAGGAAAGTCTGCCTATATTCATAATCTTTTGTTCTCCAGGATCAAAGAGTACCACCTGTGATCTGAGGGAACCGAGACGCCAAACACACGTTTATAGACGTGTAATAAACAAAACCTCCAACAATGTCTGGCCCAACCAGCCACAATGACAGGACTGTAACCAGGACGTACTGCGGGGATTAATAAAGATATTCTGTTCTTTATTTACATTTAGAAAACTATATATCTTTACTACATAAGGATAATTATGACGATAAAGGTGACTTGACATGTACGACTATTGAATATTGCAGAAGGGGTCAGTTTAGATGAGTTTTACTTCTTCCACCTTCTCAGGGAAGATAATTCGCATTCGGATGTACGTATGTAGATGTTTGTATACTGGAATATAGATTATCTGTTTTTATCGACCTGTAAATATATCTTAATAGAATGGAACTAATGATAGCAAACTACAGGTGGATTTGTATTTATGTTGAAAAAAATGTTTTTTTCTGGACGTATTTCTTATTTTTAAACTGAATTTAGTGACATTTATTTCTTTATTCTTCATCATGGCTGTTAAATAAATACAATTGTACATGTATTCACATTTACCTATGTCCACCGGGTTCTGAAAGAATTTCTTATCATTTGTAATCATTACATTTCTTAAACTTTCTAAAGGATCTTATGATGGAATGTTGAATAGTAAATAACTTTATGGTACATTAGATTGAGCTCATTTATAAGCAACTAATAGATTTTTTTTTTTTAGGAAAACTCCAGAAAAATAGGCTGCAATTTTAAGTCAAATATTGTTTGTTCTTTTCCTTAATTTTTTGTTTTATTCAGGCCAATTCTTACCTCTCTGGTTTTACCTCTCACAATCAAAAGTGTAATTTACGTTTACGTTGTTTTTATTTAGCCTAAAGCAAAAGAAAATAATGACTCAGATAAGCAGTTTAGCAGGATTACGATATTTCATTTGAACGTTTTCACTCAGTCTGTTGTTCCCGTCAACTTCCATTAAAAATAGCTTTTAAAAGAGTCTCCTCTGGGGGGCGCCAGAGAGCTCATAGAGAGGGAACAGCAGCGAGAAAACGCTCGGAGCTTTACGCTAAAAACACAAAACTTTTGTTGCATTATCAGTGTTCGTTTATGCAACTGAAACTTTTTGAAAACGGCTCCCGAGGAACTTTACGAAAACACAGTTTGAAACCAGAATTTATTAAAAAAAAAAGCAATAAAGGGCCGTTCAATTTATAAGACGAGCCGTAAACTACATATGAAATATAAAGACTTATCAGATATTTATGTATACTATGTATTCCACCTGATATTTTCAGTATCTTTTAATTTGAAAAACACATGGAAATCAAGTATTTTACTAATAAGTAAAGCAATCTGCTAAATATTTTATTCCCTACATAATCTGTATGAATGCATAATAAAAACCTACTCTCTATTCTCTATTGTAGTTTGATTCATAGAAATCACCATAAAGATGTGGACGTTTGCCCCCACCCACCCCTTCTTGGGGAGTGATAACATTTAACCTAAATATTTAATTACCCCCCCCCCCCCCCCCCCCCCAGAAATCTGTGGATGTTCTCCATCAGGAGGTTTGGGTGTAAAACCGCTGCCAGTTGCTGTTGGAAACGAGGTTGATGAGATCAGTGAGAGTTAAAGGAGCGAGGCGGCAGACCGCAAAATTAAAACAATGAGCCGATAAACAGAAAACTGCGTCTCAGAGCTGGAGGAACTGCAGAGGTGGAGGAGGAGCGTTTTCTTTTCTCTGGAGCGCCGTCAAACTTTAGGAAACTTCAGACACTAACTGAGCAGTTTTAAACAAACAAACATCGAAACTGTGAAACACAATTTCATTATTAAGTATGTGAACAACCAGCACAATACTGCATTTCTTTTTGGTGTTTTTAATGTCCTCTTGACCTATGCGTGTCTAATTATTACTGATCTGTGTGACAGGGTGATATATAATTATGTAATAATATGATAATAACACCCCATCGCTTAAAATGTGATTGGCCGTCCGGTGTAGCGCCCCCTTGGGTCTAAATAATGTCAATCATTGTGTAAAGTGGCCACCCATCGTGGTATTATTCAAACTTTTTATAAAGTCATGCGTCGGTTTCCAAACTTTTCCAACAATTGGGTTTTTAAAAATACCGACATGTCGATGAACCAAGTCCAGTAAAGTCTGAGGAAAGTCACGTCACCAGTGATATTATCTAATATTGATCATGTTTTACAGTGTGTGCCTCGCGTCATTTCAGGTCTCAACAGAATGTTTTATTCTTCCTAAAATTGGCTCTAAGAAAAGGAGAGTACCTTGAAGCCACACGGCGGTGTGCTTTGACCAGCAGGGTTTTTATTTTAACGACGTCCTTGTTTACAAGTGAAAACGTAAAACTTCTCTTGCATTTTGTCGTGTTTGCTTGGCGATGCACTCGGAGCTACTCAAGGTATTTCTTTTAAAACACTTTATGTATTTAGAAAAGGTAAATAATGCAACTTTTCAAAAATACTCCAATGACGGAAAACTACTTTTTTATGCTCCAACTTTGGGTTTTTAGAAACGGTGGGAGAAAATCCACTTTCCAGAAATGCAACTGCGTTGATGTTTGTGGCTCGTGTGTGTGTGTGGTTTCATTACAAAAACAACAGCACCCACTAGTGGCCCGACATGAAAACTACAATATTTTGAGTGTTTCTGCCATTTTTGTGTAAATGAACATCGTTTTCCGAACACTGCTGTTGTAAAGGCGAAACTCCTCTGAAAACTTGAAACGTTGTCGCGTAAACTGGAATCGGATATAATCAGAAAAACACATAAAATCTGCTTGAGTCTTCAAGTTATCACACTTTATACACGAGTTTAGGAAACCCGGGTTTATGTTGGAGAAATACGATAAAAGATGGAGGTAAAATAGTTAAATGTCAAATAAAGGGTTAAAAATGTTATTTCTGCGTGAGCACTTTACGACTGCATTTCTGTACCGACCATTACAATTGTAACTACACCTATAACATCAATAGGTGTATATACAAACATTTATGTATGTTTACATTAATATAATAATATAATTACTATCAGTAGTAATAATAATAATAATAATAATTAGTAATAGATTTTATTTAAAGTTTTCTTTCACAACACTCAAGGTCACCTCATAAAAGTTAAAAACAACTTAAAAACCAGAACAAAACAGGAGAAAACACAGGTACTATAATTAAAAAAATCAGACATATATATATATATATAAACCTCATATGTAATTCTATTTACTAATTTATGATATACTTAAATTCCATAAGCGGACCCTGTTTGAGGGAGGGGGTGTTTATTTAAGTTTATCTAAGTTTAATGTTATAAAAGAAAAGAAATTGTTTACGCCTGTGTTCTTGCACTTGATAAATAAGAATTGTTAAAAAAAATTATATAAATAAGATTCCTGCTGAATATATTGTGAGCCCCCCCCAAGTTCAATTAATACCCCCCCCCCCCCCCCCCCCCCCCCCCCCCATCCTTGAAAAATTCCCTGCTGTGTGACATTTTTCTTTATTTTCTAAGAAATAAAGCGACACTCTGTAAATCCCAGTGATGGACTGCGGGTTGTGAGACTAACCTACATAGATATTGTCTCTTATGAAATGCAGCCTGAGCTCAGTAAGTCGTCCTGACCTCTATTCTGTCACATCCTCTTGTTGTGAGAACAGTTACATTATGTAACCGGCGCGTCACGGTGACACCATGTAGTGATGGAGGGCGGGTATTTCTATCACAATAATACACTTTAATTGACGTTAAAAAAAAAGAAAAAAGAAGAAGAAACATCTCCAGTAACAGTCATAAAACAGGGACTCCCAGACGGTGTCATCCAGTTTTGTGACATCCAGGATACTTTCCCGGTACTGTAATCCCAGACTTTGGATCACGTGAGCGCAAACTTGGCCAAATGGAAAGGCGAGTTACGCTTCCGACCGCCATTACATTACAATGCGTGGTGGGCAGGACGACCGTGCGCAAAGAGAGAGCGGGAGGGAGGGAGGAGGGAGGAGGGAGGGGGAGTCTTCGCGTAAAACAAATAGAGAGAGAGCGAGAGAGAGGGAGGGAGGGAGAGAGAGAGAGAGAATGACACATTCAGGCTACACTTCTACAGCAGCATGATGCACAAAACGCGCTCTGACGGATCATAAACAATGAGAAGAAGGAGCCGCTGCTGAGGAAATCACGCACATGCGGGAGGATCCAGTTCAATCTGAGCGTCTCTCGAGGAGGATCCGCTGTTTCTACACCGAGGAGGTTTTATAAGAAGAGAAAAAAAAAAAAATCCTGCAGCAACATATTCCTCCTCCTGTCAGCATTCAGCGCCAGACAAGGACGGCCACTCCGAGCTGCTGCAGCGCGCAGGAGGATCTCCAACATCCAGTCTGCGTCTGTGTGTTTTCCGTCAAGCTACTGTGGTTTGAGAGAGGACGTTTCGTAATGATGCCTAAAACTGAAAGGAAGGAAGGCTTCTTTTTTCACACCGTCTGCAGCCGCCTGCTCGCCGTTTTCCTGCTGCTGGAGGCGCAGCGGCGGCTCGTGTGAGAAGACTTTTCTCTTGATTCAGGGCTCCGATCGGACTTTTTGTTTTTTTTAACGTCCACCTTCTTATAAAGGAGCACCACTTGCTATTTTTTTTATTTTTAAAAAAAGAAAGCCGCATTCATACGCGATCGAGGAGCAACAGAGGGATTAAACATTCCTGCTGGCAGCAGCTTGTTTGTGTGTGTGAGACAGACTGGGGTTACATTGTGAGAGAGGAACGGTTGTGGCAAGAAAGACGGCTATAAATAGCCCGCATGCAATTCTCGAAAACTATCACAAGTGGTGCATCAGCTCGTGGAAGCAGACGGAATCACATTTACACCCGCGCGTAAACGTCTCCACTCTCAACTTGATCCCCGGGTTTTATTCCTCAACAAGTTTTGGTCTCGTTATTTGACTTCCCCCCCCCCCCCCCCCCTGGAGCTTCAAGACGAAGGGAGAAGAAGAGGAAAAAGGAGCAACACACGAGGGTCGTCAATGGATTATGAGGGAACTACATTTGGCTGATCTCGCGCTGGATTGAAATGGATACGTGTGCGCGCGCCTCGCTGTTGACAATGATCACATTTGGGATCGCCTGACCTGGATTGTAACAATGTTGTGATCCACACCCCCCCCCACCACCACCACCCCTCACCCCCGACCCTCTCCCTCTCCCTCCCCACCTCCTCCCTCCCCAGCACACACACACGCACACACACACACACATAAACACACACACGCTCGGATTTACGACGCTGCTGCTCGAGGGGCTTTTTATGGATGCGTCCTGCACTTCTCTCTGAAGACGCCCATCTTTTACACCCAAACCTCTGCTGCTCGTTTTTTGGGGCAGAACCCGAACCGACCCCCCGCCCCCTCCACCCACCCCCCCCTGCTCGGTGTGTTTGGTACCGATGTAGGATTTCGACATGCCCTGCGCTGACGACCCCAAAGGCGGACGATTATGACTACAACGGCGAACTGGGTGGCTAACGGGGCAAGCCTTGAGGACTGCCACTCCAACATCTTCTCTCTGGTACAGTATCAAATAAGATCCTGCCTCTGTTTGTCATCCACAAGTCCTGAAAAAAACAAAAAAGACACGCGCGTACAAAACAAAACAAAACAAAAAAAAAAACGTCTGGCGCACAAAAGGTGAAGCCAAATCTGTGGCTGTTGTTGTGATTGTTATTACAAGGTGATCGTTACTAGGGGTTAGTAGTCCGGGAATCAAACGTCCACACTCCACCAGTGAGCCTGCTCTAATAAAACATCTCAGTCGTTCAAAAGCTTGGATCTGATCAGGTTTCAATCCAAAACAAACCACAGCATGCTGAAAAACAAAACATCAAAATGCGTCTTTCAAAGTCAAAAAACCAAATATTCGAGTCCTTGGCTGGGATTTGAGCAAATAAACAATACTGAAAAACACTCATTTTTTCCACAGTTTCTCCAGCCAGTATCCTCTTCCCCTTTAAATAGTCATTTCACTGGAAATCTTACAGCAACTCTGCTGCATTGCCAAGCAACTAAGTTGGAAAGAAGGTCTGCCGCCTCTGTCACACGTTTCCTCACAATAAAGGACATTTTCAGCCCTAAAGAGGAAGTGTACACAAACTGAAGGCTCCACACAAACCAAGCTTCTGTCTTCTTCTTCTTCTTCTTGAAAGAAACTAGAATAAATCATGAAATTATGTCAAAGGGAAAGTTAAGATTTTGACAGATAGCAGCATGTGGCCTATTAAGCACACAGAGGAAACGGCACGTTGACACTGGCGTTATCAGAACCAGAGGCTGTTTTGACTCGACAGGCGGTGTCATTTTAACAGAACTCACTTTCCTTCTTGTGGCTGAACGACGACCGAGGCAGCAGCGGGTTTTCACAGTTTTCTTCCTGCAATCAGCGAGTTGACTTTTTTTTACTACAACGGGCAGCCGAGTGGAAAGGCATGTGGTGGACTGAGCTCCAGCGGCGAAGGGGTCCTGAGGGCGTTTCAGGTGATCATGCAGGTTGTGGCCCTGCAGCCAGAAGCTTGTTACTCAACTCCGGCGTCACAGGAGTGGATCCTCGTGGTTTCCAGCACAAATAAAACCTTACAGGTCACCGCAGAGCTTTAAATAGTACCTTTAGAATTTAAAAATAAACTACTCTTGGTTCTTTATTCCGAAATATCTCGGCAATCGTCGCAGAGGCGGAAGCAGTACTGAAACTTTGAACTCTGGTAGTACTCCTGTTACCTGCAGAGGATTTACATCACTAATAGATGGCGTTTGAGTCAATTTACTTTTAATAAATGTCGACATTCAAAGTGCATTTCTTATGCAAACTATCAGGTATGCAGATCAAATGGTTTTATTAGTGGTTCAAATTGTTGCCGTACTCCGAAGTTACTTTTAAAGGAACCAGATTGTACTTTAGTAAAATGACAAACCAGAATTTCATAAAAATGAAATAAAGAGCTGTTCAAACTGTAGGATAAACTGTAAACTTCAAGAGTAACAGTTAAAACAGTTGTCGAGAATATATGAAGACTTATTTATGTATATTTATGTAAACTATGTATTCCACCTGATAGTTTCAATATCTTTTAATTTGGAAAACACATGGAAATCAGACCTTTTACCAATAATGTGTAATCTCATATGTTATGGGTAATCTGTAAATCCATTAAAAATCTACTTTATGCTGTAGTTAGATTTTTGCACTTTTTGGAAATTTTGGGAAAATGCAACTTTTCTGAAACGCTGCTACTGCACATAGTAAAAGTTGTTCTGCACATGCTCAGTAGAGTTATAATAAGAACAAAGTTTCCTCCGTGGTGTCGTGACTCCTAGTCCAGATTCTCCTGGACTCGGTAGTTTTATAGATGAGATTCACCGTAACTTTGTCGTTTGTTCGTACGAATGTCTGTGTACTCACTATTGTTGACGTTGATAGTGGGATGTTGTTGGTGCACATGTTGGCGTGGTTTCTTCTTCTTTTATTTACTTTTTATTGTTTTTTCAGAAAATGTAACACAAATACAAACAACAATGGACCAAACAGCAGGAGAAGCTCTGCCTCTGAAGCAACATCTCACATATTAATCCCTCTCCTCATGTGACCATATCAATTCTCTTTTATGGTAGAGTTTGCGGTTGCGCCCCCCTATGGGGGCATGTTGTTACTACACAAGATCAGTTGTGACAGTTGACCTGACACAGATGAGCCGTTTTGACCAAATTTCAGTTTCGTGTAAACGAGGCCTCGAGGTTCCCCGGTGGGGGATGGGCGACCTCAGACACGTCTTTGGACTTGAGGTAGAACATGCAATCTCCACGCAGTACGGCCCACACGGTCAGGGATAGCACCACAGCGCAGCACCCGTGCTAACCACTACCCCACCGTGTCGCGTCCTGACATCCAGGACTCTGTGGTCCCTCGGTGTCCGGTCCCGGGCTGGACTTCCCTGGAGGGGCCCTGCGGGTGAGTGGCGGCCCAGACACCAGACAGCCATAAATATTCTCAACAAGCCCGCCAGTAACGCCGCGGTTGTGAATGAAAGCTCCGTCCACCGGGGAATTTAACTTTCGCTCTTTTCTCTCGTGTCGGATGGAGAAAATGTAAGACGTCTGATGAAGGAATGCTGCTGCTCATATTCTAGTATCGGCGCACAGAAATACAAAGAAATCATCTTAAGACGCTTCTATCTGTCACATTCTCTTTGCTGCTTCCCGTTTATATGTAGGAGTAACCATTCACCAAGTACTCACAGCGCTGTACTCTAGTGGTATTTTTAGATATTTTGGATGAAATAAAATGCCTTTTTTTTTAAAAGAAAATGTAAATAATCACCCAACATTAAAGAGTAATAATGCTCTGAGTACTTACTGAGCAAATGAGGAAGAGTAGTTGTACTTGAGTACAGATTTTCAGTACTTTTTCCACCTCTCCACACAGTACATGTAATAAGTTAAAATATGCTGATTGTGATTGGAAGAGATGGAACTTGTAAACACTGATGTTTCTGTAGTACAACACCTTGGACATGTGGAGGCCTTGTCTGGGTACTTTGCTTCCGACAGTTCCAAGAGTTTGAGGCTGGTTGTGTGACTTTAAGGCCCCGTTGCCATGACAACGGAGCTCGGAGCCCCTACAAATGCAACTTTTTGAAAATGGTCCAACAGTTTCCGTGGAAACGGGAGGAAAACGGGACTTTTCTGAAACGCTGTGACTGCGCAAGCCGTAGTTACTCGTTCTTCTGCACATGCTCAGTAGATGAACAATAAGAAGAAAGAACGTCATGACTCCCAGACCATGTTCTCCTGGACTTGGTACTTTTATTTTGACAGTCACCATAATAACAATCCAACTTGGTCGTCTGTCCACTAGAATGTCCGTGTTCTCCTGTTGTTAGTGTTTAGGGCGCGTTGTTCTCTGAATGCACGTGTGTGTGGTTTCAGTACAAAAACAACCAACAGCCCCACCTTGTGGCCTGGCATGCAAACTACATCGTTTTCAAAATGTAGTGGAAGCAATTTAGAAACAAAAATGCAGAAACAATGTATTTTCTCTAGAAATTTCTTTGTGTGTAAATAGGGCATGAAATCCCAAGGCTACGTGTAGGTGCAATTCTTAGGCTTGCCTCACAGCGAGAAAACTCTCGGTTCGATTCCGGGCTTGGTTGGCTTTTCTGTGTGAAGTTTCCATGTCATCCTCTATGTGTGGATTTTTCCGGATACTTTCTTCCTTCCAGTCCAGACCCACGTGTTTGAGGCTGGTTGTGTGACTTTAGAACGTGTTCACATTCCCCTGTTTGATTCCGACCACAGTTCTTTTCAGGGAAAAAAAACGTTTCATTTGGGCGACGTGAAATGTCCCAGGAACTCTGAACCGGTGGGAACAAGAGATCTCTGGTCCCCTTTGAAAACCTCTGTCTCTCTTCATTTACAAATGATCTTTCTAGCTGGCGGGTTAAGAGGATGTGACGCAGTGAGCAATGCATTCTGGGTAGTAAACTGACAAAGCTAACCGTGTGAATCAGAAGAAAGAAAAAATTGGAAAATACCTTGTGGCCAGACGTGGAGTCGAGAGGAAGAAGTAGTGAGGAAGACTCATTGATATCTGGTCTGAAGACGTCATATCGCGGTTGTTTGTGGCTACCCATTATTTACGAGCTAACTAGCCTAGCCACCATGGGATAAAGGGGCGGGACTTCCTCTTTCAGTCGGGACCAATCAATGAGCCGTGTTTTTTCTTCACTTCCTCTCTGGTCAGAGTTTGTTTCAGGCGACAGCGCCCCCTAACCAGCAGCTGCTGTAACCGCGTGACGTTTTCCAGGAGGTTTGATCTTTAAAGTGAATGTAAACGCCACCTGAACCAGATGAAGGGGTGAACACTCTCGACTCCACCCCCTCCCAGGTGAACCGAGTCCCGGACTCTCAGGGTGTGAAAGGCCCCTTAAACGTCCCGGAGGTGTGATAGTCAGTCCCTCAGTTTTCCCTCCGATGGACCGCTGACCTGCCTTCACCTGCAGTTGGCTGGGATCGACTCCAGCGGCCCGCTGACAGCAGAATACTAATCAAGAGTATGAATGCTGCTCTGATCACATAGATCCTGTTCATTTAAGACAAGAAAAAAAGATGCCAGTAACAGTATTTATTCGTAGCAGTGCAAACCTTACCACGACAAAATTGGGGGAATTTATTAATTATGTCCTCTGGGTCGTATTGGACATGCCTGTGAATGTACATGGCTAACTGGCTTTGGCTTTGACAGCCTGTTAAACGCCGTTCCTGCACGTGTTCACCTCGTCCCTCACGCTGATTTGCTGGTTGTTAGTGCAACCTGCAGCAATAAAGGAGTAAAAAAAAAAAAAAAGGACCATAGAAAGTTAAGTGCCCATACTGTGGGCCTTTACGGGGGGCACAGCAGATTACTGTCACGCGCTCCGCGAGGCTGGTGTCAAGATACTTGAGATCGCTGCAATCACACAACCCACTAAACAACTGTCTTGTGTGCTGGTGATCATCCATCTGTGACAAAAAGCAAACGAGACCCTCGTAAACGGGAGAAGGGAGTCGAGCGGGTGAGCTAAGTCGAAGTGGCAACGGAGGAGGGAAGGGTGGAGGACGAGAGGAGAAACAGAGGAATGTTTTCAGCTGAGAGAGGGAGAGAGAGAGAGAAAGAGAGAGAGAGAGAGAGAGAGAGAGAGAGAGAGAGAACTGCAGCAGAATCTGTTTTCATTTTAGGAAAGTATTATGACTGATGTGCATTTCCTGACTGCTAGCCTCAGCCTATTTGAGAGTGAAAGAGTGCAACGGAGCAGGGGAGAAAATTAAAGGAGAACTTTATGTGTGTGTGTGTGAGCGAGCGAGAGAGAGAGAGAGAGAGAGAGAGAGAGAGAGAGAGAGAGAGAGAGAGAGAGAGAGAGAGAGAGAGAGAGAGAGAGAAAACAGTCTTTTTTTCTGTGGACTGGGCATGTTCTTATAACACTGAGTCCCAGACTGAATATGAAATGCTTGTCGAAGGAGACAGTTAGGAGCCTCACAACACAGGAAGCTTCAGTGTGTGTGTGTGTGTGTGTGTGTGTGTGTGTGTGTGGGTGTGTGTGTGTGTGTGTGTGTGTGTGTGTGTGTGTGTGTGTGTGTGTGTGTGTGTGTGTGTGTGTGTGTGTGTGTGTGTGTCTTTACCTATCAAATTAGGACATCTGTGTAATAAGTGAAAATTTTTCTTTGTTGTTTTTCACCAACAAAAAAAAAAAAGAACATTTTGTTAAAGTTAAGACCTTTTTGTCAGTTTCCACTTTGTTTTCATTAAAATGATCCTCCTGATTGGCCAGATGATGAGTGGCTTATGTAGTGATTCAGCTCACCAGTGAACATTTGTTAGTTTATATAAACACATATTGTGGCCTTAGCTTCAGTAGATTGATTAAAACAGTAATCTTAAGTAGTGTTTGAGGTGTTAGTACCAAAAGATTCTCCTTGCATAGAAATGATGATCCATGTTTTGTAGTTACTGGATCCTCAATCTGCATTTCAGGTAATCTATCAGTGTATTGGTGAGACATGCCTGTCACTATTGACTTATGGACTTTAAAGATCATATTTCCCAACAATTACTTCAAGATAAACATGATCAAATGCATGAATAATGATGATTAGACATGCTGTTATTCTTTTTTTATTACCGTTGTTTTTAGAATTCACATAAATAGTTATTGTAAAAGTCAGACTTTGATTATTATTATAACATTACAATACTAATCAAAGTTGCCCATTCATGGTAAAGGATATTAGTGCCATGTATGCCATTAATGGTGTTAATATTAATAATGTAATAAGCAAGGACATACTGGAAGTCCTCACTTTGGAGGCCTATTCATGTGGTCCTCTAAAAGCACCATGGACAAGAATGTGTGTTTTTTGTATTGGGTAGGTTGTAAACCATGCAAACTTCAAACGGCCATCTCACACACACACACACACACACACACACACACACACACACACACACACACACACACACACACACACACACACACACACACACACACACACACACACACACACACACACACACACACACACACACACACGCGCATGCCTCATCGAATGCATTGGAGGTGTGAAGCACACCATACACCCTAAAGGATTCAGGCTTGTGTAAACATAGGCAGAATGCAGAGACCTTAATTAAAGGACCTCTCCTGTCCCCTCGACGGAGGCACGTGGAGTGCCTCGCTGGTAATTAAGTGTCCTCAAGTAGAGGTCTAATGTGATCAACTAAGAGGTGCTCATTAGCCAAACTGTATTCCAACCGAGATCTTGCATGTATAATGATGACGCTACTGTCTGGTGTGGAAATAAAGTGCTAAGCGATGAGGCTGAGGGAATACCATTAACAGCAGTGTCTTGATTTATGGCAGGTGAGTGGCCGTGGCTTGTAAGAAGCAGCAGGTAATCAGGAGTGGTGCTTTTTTAATATAGACTGTTTGCATTTCCTTGTTATTAATGGTGGTGGTGGATGTGTTAAGGATGAGAAAGAAGCAGTGGTTGGTGTGTAAGTCACGGTCTGCCGAGCCACACTGTCGCTTCCTGACTTCATATGAAGAATCATTTAGAATTTCTCTTTTATTAGTACCGATGCAGTACCGCAGTGCTGAAAGCGAACCACGAGCTCACTCTGACTATTATAAATATGTTTACAAAGTCCTTTCACCATTTTACGAAAAGAAAACAAGCAGAGTCTTAAACTTGTCAAGCTGCAAATGTTTGTTATTTTAGGGCTCATTGAATTAATGAAGTCACCCACTGATTCTACACTTTTACAGTCCTCCAATAAAATATACAGAATATCTTTGGTTTGGACCAAACAAGACAATTTACAACTTTAGCAAATATCAACATTTATTATGATGTTTTAAATATTGTTAAGTGAATAATTATAAAATCCAGAAATTAATCAATGAATCATTAATGATAATAAACAAATTAGATAAACATTATTTTAAAAATTGATCTAATAATTGGATTAGTGAATGAGTGATTGGATGGGTGATTGAGGGATGGATGAATAATTGATGTGTGAGCTGCTGGATGGATGGATGAATGGGTGGATAAGTGTTTTGGTTAATGGATAAGTTAGTTAATGAATGATTGGATGGAGTGATGAATGATGGGTGGGATGGGCGGATTAAGTTGTGGGTGGATACAAGGGATGGATAAATAAATGGATCACTGGGTGGGTTAGTGGATAAGTGAGTAAATGGATAAATTGGTGGATGGATGAATAAGTGGGTGGAGGGACATTCTATTTTATTCTAGATTACTTTTAGCTGTTTTCTGATTTTTTTCTCCACAAAAAAACGTGTAAACAAGCAGCCTTAGCAGTGATGGCAAATATCCGTCTATATCAATTCAAACGTTCTACTTTAAGTTTCTTTATTTGGATTTTCCTTGCTGAGTTTACCAAGAGGAACTTAAAGTGAACTTCAGGCAGAGAGATGACACATTACTTTATTTCAGTGTACTGCAGGATTAGAACCTCTTACAAAACGTATCTCCTGTGCAGTAAAAATTTAATTAAATGCAGTTACAACTGGTTTGCACAACAACAGGAAAGCATCATGACTGTTTTCTTTAGTTACCTCAGTGTTCAGATTTTAAATCTTGTGTTGATTTGAGACCGAATGAAATGTCAATATTCACATTTTCTGTGATGGATCAGGTCAAAAAGTCTTATTGAATCATGATTATTCTGCCCTACATGCAATATAAATCTAATGTTAGATTTAATCATATCACTCCTTTCCCTATATTTAAGTGTTTGTGTGAATGGGGATTGAAGCCATTAATGTCTTTCACTGTGAAACTATATTTTAGTTTGACATTGAAGCCATCAAGGAGAGAATGAGTGCATATATCCACGGCAGCATCCCAAGTCTTCTGCTGCACACCCTATATGGAGCATCTCCATCTGGTGGCTTCTCACGAACTGGTCCCCCACCAACCCCCCCCCCCAGTCCAACCTGTGCTTTTGGCTCGGCCTGCTCACAGTTCAGACGGCTCTCGCTGGCTTCACCTGCCTGTGGCACCTCCCACTAACCTGCCCCTGTCACTGCTGTGGGAATCCCTTGTCATCACAGTGGGGACTCATCCCGGCAGCGGCCCACCTGCGTTAACATGACGTCCACCCACCCAGCCCCACCCAGCCCCCACCCACCCCGCCCAGCATCTCATCACACGTTTCCAGTAAATTCTCCCGAGTGCGGCCATGGATCTTATCTGAGCAGAAGGCTTGTCAGGGAACCTGCCATAGAGGTGAAGAACGGTTCAAAGGCAGACGGAGAGGTGGTGTGTGTGTGTGTGTGTGTGTGTGTGTGTGTGTGTGTGTGTGTGTGTGTGTGTGTGTGTGTGTGTGTGTGTGTGTGTGTGTGTGTGTGTGGAGGGGGGGGGGACCGCTGGTCCCCAAGCTGGAAATGGGGCAGGATGGGCAGGAGTATTTCGGAGCACAGTGGCTCGAGTGTGAAATATGTGAGCCCCGCAGTGCCAGCTGTGTGCTATTCTTAGCGCCTGATGGTTGCTCCTGCGCCTGTGTATGTGTGCCGGGCGACGGCCCGGCGACGGCCCGGCGACGGCCCGGCGACGGCCCGGCGGCGGTGGCGGTGGCGGCGCGGCGGTGGATTGGCAGGAACGGGGTAGGAGCCGGTGCCACCAAGCGCCTGCCATCGCTGGGCAGTTGGCTCGATAGCTGCTCTGTACGTTGTTAAACCTTCAACTCTTTACGTGAGCAAATGTGACCACTTCTAAAAAAATGTAATTTGCTTTGGGTTCACTGTTACGTTTGAAATACAGAAAATCATTTAGTAACATGAAATAAACTGTAATCGGCTGGTCAAGTTTGCTGATACATTAAATTACCGGACTGGACTCCATGCATTTTGATTTTTGTGAGCGGTGACCTTTGACGTTTTAGCTCGGCTCTGAGAGATGAAGTCGGGCCTCACATGAGTTCAACACTCCTGCTCTCAATGTTGGACAAAGCTTGATGTTTTCTTAACGGCATGATTTTACAGTTACTTAAAGGTATGCTAATGACTTTTGCGGGTATTGAGGGTATTAAAGATTTGTTCTCCCGTTCAGCAGTACTCTTTCACTTACTCCTTTTTTAGTACATCTGAAGTTCCTACCAGCAGCGTTTAAGAACTTCTCTGTTCCTCTGATTTCTGCCCTGAGGCCACTATTTAATAAACTACTTGGATAATTACTGCCATCAAGGAATTACATTTTTTTCTAAATAGTTAATTGCACAATTGTTGTGGATTGATTGCAGTTATGTTTCATATTTGAAATTCTGTCATTTTGAAATTTGCCGAGCGTGTGGAAATATACTCTATCACAGTTCCGTCAGTCTCTTGCGATATGTACATTGTGCAATAATACACTTGCAGTATATTTATCTACTGACTTGGGATCAGACTTTCTGGCAGGTGAAGTTTTGTGAAGTTGTGAAGAGGAACATGCTCTTTAAAGCCGTTCTGACGGAGGGTTGAGGCGTTGTACGCTGATGTGCTCCCACCGCCTCAGGCATAAAGATAATCCAGATTATTGCAGGATTTTAGGATTTGCAATTGCAAATTGTAAACTACTGGCATCACAATAAGAGCAGCTGTATCGTGTGTGTACAGGTGTGTACATCTTGACATAGTTTGGTCTATTTGTGAACTTGTCTTTGATACTTTTATAAGAGTATTTAGTATGTAAGTTGGTGCTTTTGCCACCTGTGGGGAAATTCTTCTTTCCGCCTCCGGCTGGATTCGCTTGTTTTGCCTCGTCTAGCAGAATTGCAGTAACAATCCCCAGCAGAGCGTCTCCACCTGCCCGAGACACGTTTCCTCTGAATCGCTGTTCCTCCCTGCAGATTAACGCCACTTCTCTCCGAATGATCGGACTCCGCCGGCGTGTTGCCGCACTGCCTCTGGACTGAACCCAAACTCCGAGGCCAGTCTTCCTGATTGGTCGATAAATTCCAGGAACACAAAGAAGAAGAAGAAGAAAAAACAAAGTGAGATCTGTGCTTTGTCTCGGGGAGATCTGTTTGCACCTGACTGCAGGCACATCCACAAAGAGAATTTCTTTAAAGGGAGATATTGCCCTGCTTGTAACCGGGCAAATATTTTCTGCAAGCCAGACAGCTTTGCCAATATCATGGTTGGCTGGGATTCAATTGCAGTTAGAGCACACTTAGGTTAAAGGGTGTCTCCTGGAACAGGAGGGGGGGGGGGGGGGGGGGGGGGATGGAGACAGAGAGAGAAAACATTAATGTTGTCCGCTGTGCTGTTGCAAATTCTAATTATCATGTGTTCATGTTCCATTGAGAGATTATCTGCGGCCAATCAGACGGGTGCTTGATGAGAACAAACACATTATGCGCAGACTGTTGATTCGTGGCCGTTTGTGGTGCATCGATTCTCCCTGCTCTGCCAAACGCGGCGCTCGCTCTCATCTCGAATTAGGCCGACACTCCGGATTTTTCAGATGCTAATGAAAATTCACACGGCTCAATTTCAGCCCCTGGCGTCGCGCCGCGCCGCGCCGTGAATGGACGGCGCTGCACAACGGCCACGCACAACGGCCACGCACAAAACGGTGTGATGGAGTGTTTACCAGACGTGACCGAGGCGGCGAGTGTTCGGACACAAGACCAGAACCCGAGCAGGGTTATGTAAGAAAGTGCTGAGCAGGGTTTTTTCTTGTTTCTGTTTTTGTGTGCGTGCGTGTGTGCGTGCGTGCGGGCGTACGTGCGTGCGCGCGTTTTTTCGGAGCACTGATTGGGTGCCACTCCCACTTCATAAGTAAACATCAGGTCGCAGGCGGCAGCCAGGTGAGCTGCAGGTTGAGACTTGTTCAGGTGTGACCAGAGGAGGAGAAAATCTCTGCTCAAGTACTCTCATAGTGCTTAAATATAGATACAAGTACTGCTGGTGGGTAGAGGTGCATTACTTGGATACAACATTTACATTCAAAGCACATTTCTTAATAGACTTTAAGGGTTTAACAGAAAGGTAAACAAATGTCGGTATAAATCAGAATTGTTTTGTGCTGCCCAGTTTTAAACTTTTAAACTTCCTTAATTATATATTATTGACCTGAAATTACACATATACGGAATTTAAAAAATCCCAATATTGACCAAACTTCACCATCCTTCCATAAAACCTGTATTTCAATAAATACAGAGAGATTGAAGAATATATTTACTGGCTACCCATAATGCAAATATTGATTATTAATATAAATTGTGTAATCTCAGTTATTATTATTCTCCCTATTAAGAGTAGCAATTTAGGTATATAGATATTGAATCAATCACTCGGGAGACATAGTATTGATTGATATATAGAATCAATAGATGTTAGCTAGGAAAAATGTATTTTTGTACATGAATGCAGTCATTTAATTGCGTTAGGAATGTTGTATAGTAATGCTAATGTATCAAAGCACTTAAACTACATGTATAAGTACTGTTAATAAATATATCGTATCATGAGGCATTCAATTCATTTTACCTTATAAAATAGCTACTTTCAATATACATTTCTCTGTATGCTTCACTTGTGTAAACAAATGTTTGTGTCATTCAACAGTAGTAAAGTAGATTAAATAGTTATAAATTCTTGTTAAGCTTGAGTGACGTTACACACTTGAGAGCAATACTCCAGTACATATCGGCAGTACCCATCATTACTGAAGGCGTGCTCGTTAGAAGCTTTTTTACGACAGTGGATTTCTGGCATCCTTCTAAAAGATGTTGTCATACCTGTCTAACTTTTCAGTATTTTATGATTTGTATTCATCTTAAGTACGAGAACATCACATTCTGTTCTTTAAATGTGTTTCTTAATTGAGTAACCATCAGTTTTAAAGGTCATACTTTATTTGGAAATTAAAATACCAGCCCTCCCTCCTGGTGGAAACCTCCCTGCACTGCTTTCTATGTAAATCGTACTTTAAGTATAAGTAATTAGTGTATTATTCTGCGTTGCAGCATAAACCTGCGCCCTGATTAACCATGTTGAGGCGGATGGAAGTATAAGTACAGTTGCATATATGTAGAAATCATAAATTGCTAGTACCTATTTATTTCCATGCAATGCTTACGTAAACAAGAAGATATTGTTCTAATATATATTCTTTATATAGGTACAGTGACATATATGAAAAAATACCAGCAAGTAGTCTAAAACACACACGCGTCAGTGCATCTTCTTGCTTTAGCAGCTTTTCTTCAGCGCGTTCTGTTTATCTGGTGCATAATGAAACAGGGAAAAAGTCCTGCTGACTTTTGCAGGGCTGTCATTTTATCTGAAATCGCCTCCCTGTGGGAGAAAGAAAAATCAATGCAGGAAATTACAAGCCAAATGAGATATTTTTTCATACTGCTTATGCTCCATTTGCCCAATTTCAAGAAACAATCACGCTAGTAAACTACTTGTAGTCGTTTCTCAAGCCTCCATGCGGTGCTAATTGTACAATTACCGCTCTGAATAATTCTTTAATACAATTTAAATCAATTTGACTACAGTAATCCTGTACAGTGGGAATGGTCCGTCAGATTAAAGCTTAGCGGTCCCACAGTGGTGTGATCTGACAGCGATAATGTCCTCAGTTTGATTTCTGGTCTTGTTGACATGTGTGCGTGTGGTTAGCGTGTTTTCTTGGGGTCTGTTTGGTCGAAGGCCAGGCGTTTCAGATTGGACCGTTTTCTCAGAGTAACGGTGAAAATGAGCGCTTGTCTGTTTCTTGGTTCCCCTAAAGCCGCGTTTACACGATGCCTTCAAGTGAAAAGCCTCAGTCTTCATTGGATTTTCGCTGTTTGTTCGGATGAAAATGACAATGCGAGTGTCGGCCTATGGCTCTTTATGGAAATGAGCTTCGTGGTGCAAATGCTTCACAAACACTCTCGTTTGTTTCTCAGTGTAAACAGAGGAAACGCAGAGTACTGCACATACGCAGTACAGTTGCAATCGATAGTTTTTCTGCACATGCACCAGTAATTTGATAATAATAATGGAGGATTGATTACGCCACTCACTTTTTCAAACACTTGTTAAACTAAGAGTACCTTTTTTAACACTTAATACTTCATCATCTGCATCAGCTGAGACTCATCTTGTTTACATCCGACCCTGAGTGGCGCCTGCATGATGATGAACAGCTTGGAATAGATCGGAAGGAGTCTACTTCTAAATTTCAATGTGCTCTGTGTCTTCTTCTGCACTTTTAGTGTATTTGGTGAGTCACAGCGCCCCTAAAGGCCTGGTATATGTACTACATGCCCTTAAGCCTCGTGTTGAGTCGTGTTCATAGTGACGTGTTGATGGAATTTCTTATTTTTTTTGTAGAATGGTGGGGAGGAAACTATATCATTTTGGCTCGTGTGCATGTGGCCTGAGTTAGACAAAGAAGCTGTTTGCATAGAAGATGAATTGATAAAACTTATCTGGGAAGGCACTGCGGTATAATTGTTGGTACTTTTGTTTCACTGCTAGAAAATTCACGTTTGGACTTGGAGCTGGAGAGCCTATTTGTTATATAGTTTGCAGGTTATTTCTGCACTTGAACAGAGTATTTTTCTGGCTACTCCAGTTTCGTTCCATGATCCAATACATTTGAACCTAATTCTTGACCCTAAATTGCCCGTGAGTGTTTGTCTGTCTCTCTGTTGGTCCTGTGATGAGCTCTTGACTTGTCCGGGGTGAAAGCTTCCATTCACACAATCAGCTGGGTTCAGTTCCAGAGCTCTGAGCGTAGAGGATGGATGCATTGAGAGAGGAAATTCAGCTGGGAAATGCACATTGATGTAGTTGCTATTAAATTCCTCTCGCTGTAGGAAACCCCTCAGATTGATTTCTTGATTTGAGGACCTTTTCAGTGGCGTGTCTGCATGTTCTCCCTGGCTTTCTGAACACATGTATATGAGGTGCATTTTCTCTAAGATCCTGTCAACTCGGCAACGATTAACTGAGGAAGGCAGAGTTTTTCCTCTTTTGTTCAGACAGAGTTTTTATCGTGATGCTTAAAACACTGTGGTACACATGCAAGGCCACTAGTTGGTGCTGTGTTTTTTTTAATGCAACTATGTACACATGCACACACTGAGCAGGATGGAGTAACTCATTACAGTTCGCTTCGTCTCATAGATCCACTCAGTATCTGCTGTCTGTAAGAAATGGGTCTCCACTCATGCAGATGATGATGTGGTAAATGGTAGTGAATATAGAATTTATTGGAGATGTGTTGTTGAATTCAAAAGTGTGAGGAACACAAACACTGTGGGATCTGCCGATTGGCACTGATGTTAATGCACAAGTCTAGTACTCCATGTTCCATAAAAGATCCGTTTTCCCTGTTTGCATGGAGCCTGGTGCGTTTCATAAACCTTTTCTCTCTGAAAACAGATTTCAAAAAGAACTGTTTTTAAGAGACTTGCTATGACATCGTCGTGTGAACAAACGCCACAAAGGTTTGCCGTTTTCACATGTGAAAACGTGTAAATTGCAAACCCTCCAGGGCGCGTGATGCAATTTCTCAATGTTTGGATCGGCTTCACCCTCGTCGACCTCGGGTTGGATCGGACCGTCCAGAAGACGGATGGAGGGATGAAATCCAGCTGCTAGTGAGCTAATGGAGGTGCAGCCCGGCTCGGGAGAGACTCCGGGACACACAGTACAGTCTCTGTGATTTCTGGAGTACAGTACGAAACCACAGAAGCGCACCAAATGTTGGATTTTCACTGTAACCCTGGAGACGGGAAATCTCAAAACTCGAATACCTTGCTGAATTCCAACAGATGTTGTACGTTGCCTAGCAACAGTTTTCACTTCTCTCTATCTTCTCTCTTCCTTCTTTGCGATTCTCAGTTTTACCCCCCCCCCCCCCCCTCCCCCCCCTTCCTCCTCGTCTCTTTGTCCGTGTCTCTGGCTCGTTCCTCCCTCCCCACGGCGTGTCACAGTTAATTAAGTTACACTGGAGACGCCAGTGAAGCAGGGACTGGTTTATTTATTTGCCTGTTAATAATTTAGACCGTCGCTTTAGCCTGTCCCTTAACGCTTTAAGAAGGTTGCCTGACGCTGCAGCCTGCTGTTGTTCTGGGTGGTGGATGGGCCCGTCTTTCGCAGGCCGGACGCGACGTCTCGCCGCTCTAGTCGTTTGTTCCTGGTTCCTCTCGCGGCGCGTCAGGTGAGACGCCGGGGCTGGATGGAGGCTCCATGATTGGCAGGTCTATCCGTCACTCAGCCCTGGGGATCCTTGCCGCTCTAATTAGGTCGCTTGGCTCGCCGGCCTCCCAGGGCTGGATGCTGCTGCACCACACAGATCAAATGACTGTCCCCTTGTTTTGCAGGGACTTGTAAAGGTGGCGGCAGAAAGCAGAGGAAAGGCATCTGTTTGGTGTTTGCGGCCCCAGCGGCCTCCTTCCTACACCTGTTCGCTGCTCTTGTGTCACTCCCGCTCCCTCACAAGTGTTGCTAATGTGCATCGCTCTTCATTTGTGTGGTGAAATGCCAGAGGGGAGTACGACTCCTTGTGGGTTAATTTGATTTCGGCGGGTTAATTGATGGAGGGGGAGTCGTTGCCTGTTCTGATTTCTGCCGGCGGCTCGTCTAACCGGCGGATTCTCGCTCCTCAACACCGTCTTTGTTCGTGTTTGCTCGTCACTCATGAGTTTCCTCATCGCTGCATTCATGAAGAATCGTGTCATTAAAGATTTCACTCTTTTTATGTGTGTGTGTGTGTGTGTGTGTGTGTGTGTGTGTGTGTGTGTGTGTGTGTGTGTGTGTGTAGGTACTGTGATAATGGTTATCGTTGTTTTGAACGGCAGAAAAGTGATTTGACAAATAATGAAGTCGAGTTTTCCTAAAGTCAATCAGATCTAATCGTCCTTCTTAATGTGTTGTACATCTGTAATTTGTTGCTGGCTCTTAGCATTAGCATTAGCGACGGGTGCACGATATTGGGTAAACATGTGATATAACGTCATCGAGTCCAAATAACCGCTCTTTCTCCTCCAAGCTTATGTTGTTTTCAGAATTTACCGTAGCTCAGTTCGTCGAGCTGCAGAAGCTACTAATGCTATTTGCTTTAATAAGGCGATACGTTGGATTTGTTGGTTTCTCCTGGGTTTTTTTTTTTTTCATGCTCCATGTTGTCTTCTCTGTTTTTGGGGTTTCTCTGTGGCGGCATTATAGCGCCACCTATAGGCCTGGCTTTTGTACTACACGTTCTGAGTAGTTGTCACGGTGTCGTGTGGACGGGAAACTTTTTGAGAACGACGTTTTGGTTGATGTGGACAGGGACTAAAGTTCAGGTTACTACAGGATGTGTTTCTCATTAATCAGTTATCGTGAGCCTGTTTAGCATTAGTCAGAGTTAGTTACTGTATGTAATCAGGGTTTAAATCAAACATCAGCTTCCTGTATCAGAGAGCTTTACTGTCCAAGTGTTTGTAGTTTATCTAAGTTGGTTAGTTGCTGTTTTCTCCTTCATTGGTTATGAATAAGTGTCATGCAGAGTTTCACATGATCGTCTCTAACGGGCCAAAATAACCCTAATGCACTGTTATTTGAATTCCAGGGAACTTCATCTGAATTTGAGTGAATAATTCATCAGACCGACTCTCACGCTGCTGACAGCTCAGCTAATGTGTCACAGAAACACTACAGTCATTATACTTTGTACTAATTTACCGTGACTTGCACAACACTGCATAAATAAGACAAGTCAGCAACAAGCCACGCATGTTTGGCTGCTTTGTATTTAACAGTAAACTATCAAGAATTTATTTTTATCTAAATGCAATTTGTAGAAAACTTTAGCAGCAGATTTGCCAAAAAATATATAACAAGGGGATTTTTCTGATGACTGGAAAAACAACAAGTCAAATGATAGTTTTCTACGAGTTACCAGTTCAGAAGTCTGAAGATTTTATAGCAGTTTTTTGTTTTTGCTTTTGTTTTGTTTGCTATTTTAGATTTTTGATTATAGCTGTCTTAGTAAATTTCACAATTCCAGCATATTCACTCTTTTGGCTGTTATATTTTATTCTTATTCACAGTTTAGTCATTTTACTATATTAGACATTTTATATGGTTTAGATATTTTAACTGATATAACTGTTTCAGTTGTTCTAGTCCCTTTAGCCATTTTAATTATTTTGCTGTTGAAGCAATTTTGGACTTTCAGTGGTTTACATTCTTTTTGTTTTAGGAATTTTACTTCTTTTATCCATTTTATCCATTTATTTTAGATATTCTGACCAGATAATAGATTTCTTTTTAACCTGTTTTTTTATTTTTTTTACCATTGTAGCTAATCCAGTTTTTTTAATCGCCATATTCAGCCTTTATATACAAAATACAGCTTTTTTAAAGGCATTTTAGTAATTATAGCTGTTTTAACACTTTTTTGTGATATTAATATTATATTTTACAAACATCTTTAAGAGTCACATTTACCACCTCACAATGTGAGATAAAAGATAAGAGCAACATTAAAAATCTAGTATTCCCACATTATTCCTACTTGGAGGTACTGCAGAGCAGTTGTGGGTTTTCTTTGACTTCCTAATAAAATTCTTCTTTTGTCCTGTTGTGCACCTTTAAAGTGAACGTTTCCTGTTATAAGAGAGAAAGAACAATTGGAATCAAACAATAACTGAACATTTGGGGTTAATACACGGCATAAACTGGCTGGGCTCAGACCGAAGACGTTTGAATAAAAAACTATGCTTGATTCATCGACAAGAAGACGTTTGTCTGAAATAATGAAATCCAATCTGTCCTCTGACATCCAATCAAAAAGAGACGGATAAAGACGACAAATCTCATTTAAAGACTCGCAGGCGTCGCGAGTGATCTGAACGCATCCTGAATATTGGCAGCTTGTCAAGCGTCTAAGCTGATTTGACGTTGATGAGGGAGATACGCCACTCCGACCGGGCGAGCGTTCTGCTCGTGCCAGAGGAGGCAAAACTGCTGATCCGAGTCGTTTCTCATCGCCTAAAGTGGCTCCTTTGTCAGAAAGTGAGGCCCTTCTGCTGCGGCGAGATTCTTAAAGAAGAGCGAGCGAGCAGAACAGCTGAGATGGAGTACAAACATGCGCTTAGTAATAATGTCTATAAAGCACTTTGTGCTACAGAATGTATGAAAAATGCAATATAAATAAAGTTTGATTTGAATACGTAAGATCATGTTTTATAGAGGCGCTGTGACTTCATGCCACTGCTAATGCCGATGGAGCAACTGAGGCCCTGTGCACAGAACAAGGCCGTTTCTGTGGCAGAGTTACAGCGCCACCTCTAAGCCGGGCATATGTACTACATCGTTGTGAGTCATTTTCATGGTGCCGTATGGACCGGAAACTTTAGAAAAACGACGGGGAGAAAAAAGATTGTTTTGGCTGGTGTGGGCGGGGCCTGAGATATTTCAGTTCTTCTAAACGTTAACAACGGGAGAACACGGACAGACCACCAAGTTGGATTGTTATTACGGTGACTGTCAAAATAAAAGCACCAAGTCCCAGGAGAATATGGACTGGGAGTCATGACACCACGGAGGAAAACTTTGTTCTTATTGGCTCTACTGAGCATGTGCAGAACAATTATTGACAACGGCCATGGTTCAATATGCAGTGGCAGCGTTTTTGAAAAGTTGCGTTTTCCCAAGTTTCTACGGCGTTGGATCGTTCTCAAAGAGTTCCACCTCGGGAGCCATTTTCAAAAAGTTGAGCTTTCAGTTTATGGAAGCAGCGCTGTCGTCTGAACGGAAACTCTAAACACACCGACAGTTTTGGATTTTCACTTGAAAATGCTGTCATGTAAACAAACGGGGCCTATTTTTGGAGCAAATTGCTGAACTATCTACTACGGACGCATTTGCAGTAGCAGTGTTTCGAAAAAAGTTGCCTCCTCCCCCGTTTCCAGACAGAGCATTTCAAAATGTTGTGCAGTGGCTCCAGGCGCCGTTTTCAAGTAAACAAAAAAAAAAAAACGCAACTAAAGTTTTCCATTTTCACTTGAAAATCTCGTGTGAACGAGGAACAAAGTTATTATTAAGACTCATGTTTTGTATAATGCTAAAGCTAACAGCTGGATTATTTTCAGTCCATTGAAACATTTTGGTACCCCGGAGTCGCGCTATCCGTTGCTAATGCTAAAGCTAACAGCTGGCGCAGTTAGCAGCACGTTGAGACTAATTAATTCCAGATACAACAAACGCAGCGTGCTCCATAAGTGTAACGGCGTCATTTGTTCTGTGATGGTTTCCAGTTCCACGTTACGTTCTCTCTCTCTCTCTCTCTCTCTCTCTCTCTCTCTCTCTCTCTCTCTCTCTCTCTCTCTCTCTCTCTCTGTCTGGAAACGAGCACAAACACAGAAAGTGAGTCAGCGTTTTCCTCAAACACTCGATCGGCCGCATGTTGGGAAGTTCCAGAGGCCCTTTCATGAAGTTTTCTACGGAGAGAAAAACAAGGAGGAGCGAAAGGTTTTCGGACTGCGGTGGGATTCCTTGTGTGAAGCGCTGGTCGAGTGGGTTTCCTCTTCATCGTAACGCTTTAAGCAACGCGTGTGTGTGTGTGTGTGTGTGAGATCTGCAGTGAGACGAGAACTCACCTGGAGTTAGACTGAGACTGGGATCCTCCTCTCTCTCGCCGGCTCAGTTCTGTTCGTGAGCGCCGCAGATTAAAGCGCCTCCTTCCATATTTCCTTCTGATTACAAGCACATGGCTGCTGCACTGAGGCTGACCCCTCGGCTTGCGACACAGATTATGTTTTCTGTGCTGAGCTCATCTCATTGTCAGGAAATGCCTTTTTAACTCGGCGCTTTAAAGTTTAGATTCCCCTCTTTTCAGAGCAAATTTTCAAACACAGGAAAGCAGCTAAAGCAATAAAGAATTAAAGCCTCGGCAGGACAGATGGAAGGACTGGGACGCTTTGTGCTAAAGAGGAGTTTGAATGAAATATATTAATGTCTCAGCTGAGGAAATATCCAGGCTCTTGTCTTTTTTGTCTTTTCCTGTTTACCTTGAAAAAAAACCTAGAGAGGAATAAAAAGAAGGCAAGGTGAAGTGGGGGAGAGACTCCCGGGTGTTTTCAATAGGCAGCGGTGACGCTGAGAGATGAGAGGCAGACTGAGGACCAGACAGATAATGGAGGTGAGAGGAAGGTCACAGCTTTGGTTCGACTTGGCGATTGAAGGAAAAGCTCCTGGTTTTTTTTGTGCTGCACTCAATCAGACGGTGGAACAAAAGGCGAGGAGGAGCTTTTTATTGACAGTGAAACGAAAACCACAGTGGCTTTTTACCCCCCCGGTGTTTCAGAGAGTCCGCCGCCCGCCGCCGGCTCTGATTCGCTCTTCTTGTGCTACGAAAGTTTGACGAGAAACAGTTGTGGTTCCTGCTCACTTCTCCGTTTGCCTCTGATGGACAAAGTGAACAAAGTGAGCTTTAAATTCCCTGGTTAGGTTGGTGGATGGACGTCCTCTTTAAAGTTCTCCTGTCCTCCTCCTCCTGTTCTCCTCCTGTTCTCCTCCTGTTCTCCTCCTCCTCCTGTTCACCTCCTCCTGTTCCTCCTCCTCCTGTTCTGCTCCTCCTCCTGGTCTCCTCCTCCTCCTCCTCCTCCTGTTCTTCTCCTCCTCCTGTTCACCTCCTCCTCCTGCTCCTCCTGTTCTCCTCCTCCTCCTGTTCACCTCCTCCTCCTGTTCTCCTCCTCCTCCTGCTCCTCCTGTTCTCCTCCTCCTCCTGTTCACCTCCTCCTCCTGTTCTTCTCCTCCTCCTCCTGTTCCTCCTGTTCTCCTCCTCCTGTTCACCTCCTCCTCCTGTTCACCTCCTCCTCCTCCTCCTCCTGTTCTCCTCTTCCTCCTGTTCTCCTGTTCTCCTCCTCCTCCTGTTCACCTCCTCCTCCTGTTCTCCTCCTCCTCCTCCTCCTGTTCACCTCCTCCTCCTGTTCTCCTCCTCCTCCTCCTCCTGTTCTCCTCCTCCTCCTGTTCACCTCCTCCTCCTGTCCTCCTCCTCCTCCTGTTCTCCTCCTCCTCCTGTTCACCTCCTCCTCCTCCTGTTCACCTCCTCCTCCTGTTCTCCTCCTCCTCCTCCTCCTGTTCTCCTCCTCCTCCTGTTCTCCTCCTCCTGTTCTCCTCCTCCTCCTCCTGTTCTCCTCCTCCTCCTCCTGTCCCCTCCTCCTCCTCCTCCTCCTCCTCCTGTTCTCCTCCTCCTCCTGGTCTGGTCGGTCCAGAAACCTTCAGTATTCTAAGTTTCTAGCTCCTCCTTGATTTTCCTCATTTGAATATTGGATCATAGGAGCTACATTCAGAATCTGCTGTGTCTGTGTGAGCTGGACTGGCTCCGCCCACACATGCCCATCTTGGGAAGAGGAGGAAGTACTTCCTCTCGTGGTGCCATGTGCCAGAGCAGAATCTTTTTATGGTCGACTTGTTTTCACAACGTTTCAAGAGGAAACTCGTCGTTTTGTCGTTTTCATGTCAGAAAAGTTTTTGCATTTACACGGCAATGTTTTGAAAACGGTGCACGTTTCCATTGAAATGGCAGTTCGCACGTCTGGCCACTAGTGGGTGCTGTTGTTTGTTTTTGTAATGACAGTACACACACATCCCAAGGGCCTCATGTTGGACGCCGCTGCTTTAAAGCTTTGAAACTTCCCTCCTGTTTCAGTGTGAATGAATGAACGAGCACAAAGAGGAAACATTCTCACACAGGCAGAACATTCAGACTCCACAGCCACAATCAAAATTGGAATCTTACTGCTATGAGTCAAGAATACTCACCACTGTGTGTTTTAGCACTTTTACTTTATAAAAAAAAACAACTCCTCATACCAGCAGAGGATAAATCGATTGATCCATTATAAGACCAAAGCCCACGGCTTCACAAAGCGCAGCCCCAACAGTGATTGAATTACAGCTCAGACGTTGTTTTTATTGGTTCGACATGATTTTAGTCACCGTGCTGCTTTGTCAGCGACGTTTCTGCAGGATTGTTTGTTAATCCGATTGCTTGACAGGTTTCCTCTCTTACAAGCTTTTAATTTATTCAGAGAAACGGCGTCGGTAGTACAGACTTCAGACGGAGGAGGTGAAGTGCTCTGAGAAATGATCGTCACGAGACATCAGACGGTCGGTGTGAGCGTGTCCTGCACACACTCTGTATATGTAAACACTCGTTAGAACGAGAACTAGAACTACGCTCGGTAGAGCGCAGACCTTCGCCAACACCACATTTGTCACCATGGAAACCAACGGAGAACAAGGTTATTGATCCAGCACTCCTTCCATCATCTGTCATCACGGTCGTTTGAACTGCTTCATGTTATCACTGTTTCACACTGGTGTACACACTTTTTACTATTTCCATGTGACGTCCCTCTCTTGACCTTTGACCCCCAACCACCAACCAGGATAATTATCATGTGGCCTATCAGAGGATAGGGAATTGAAAACTGAACATTTTACCGTTGATTTGACATCAATCGGATTAAAACTGACCGCTTCATGACGAAAATACGGTTTTGACCTTTTTGTGACCTGGACCTTGACCTTTGACCTTATCGCTCTCAAAATTTAATGAGCCCAGATCATGGATAGGGACAAATCATCCCTGAAATGTCATGTACGTTGGGCCAATAGTTTTTGCAAAAGGTTGGAAACATACAAACAAAAAACAAAACAAAAACAGATTTTTCCCCTCAACTTTCATTGGCGAAGGTAAAAACGGGACGTCGGCCGGAAAAATCTGCGTTTTGAGAAACGACTGGCGTCGCACATCATGGCAGCTGCAGCACGCCGTGTGTGTGTGTGTGTGTTTATGCGGTGTGTGTTTCTGTGTGCAGGCATGTGTTTGTTTGTTTGTTTGTTGCATGCAGCGGTAGCTCCGCCCCTCCTCCTGCAGCCGTGCCTCGGCTCCTCCTCCTCCTCCTCCTCCTCCACGGCGTCGCTCTTCCCTCCGGCTGCTTATTCCCACTAAAAAATAAGAAAACCAGCGGGGAATTTACACCATTTCTGCACCAAAGTCAATCCCGAAGACGTTTGTTTGTTTGTTTGGAATGTAGTACTCAGCACTCAGGGAATGTAGTATTTACACCTGGAGGCAGCTCACCTGTGTAATGAGGAAGTTTCCCTTCCAGACATTTGATCACTGAATGTTTTCGTATTTGTGCTGAAATATTTGGGAATTTCAACCCTCTCAGGATATTCCCACTTAAATCAATATCTTGATACGCCTTCATAAAGACATAAAAGAGTTTAAAAGTCTCTATTTTTAGTGGAGATTTCTCACTGTCGAGTCCGACTCTTCGACTACACCATGTACTACTAACAACAAGGGATCGGAAACACAAATTACTACGTGGATTTTGATGCTCATGAACTTCAATTTGAACTGAACAAGATAATTAATATGCTCTAATTGTCACTATTCAGCAGTAGTTGGCTGGATCAGCGTGTAAAGTAAAGTGGGAGTAGTGCTTCAGCTACTTAATAATTCCTAAAATGAGTTTCTGAATCTAACGTTTGGCCAAACTAAAGGTCATTTTTTCTGTATCTTCTCTTTCTTTTAGCAGAATTTTTGAGTTTTTGTTGTGTATTTTTTTAAATTTTTCTTAGATATAAACCTGGTCCAGCTTGCAAATTATACTATGATATGGTAAGACAACAATACAGAAAAGTAGGAGACATTGTTAATCAAGTTAACCCTTCATGATAAAGTCATTTTTTGCTGTGTCAGCATATTTTATGACTTTTCCCACTCAAATCAACATATTTTGTTTAGTTTTGATCAGATTAGATCAAATTATATGAATCCCACGTAGAGACATTCAGTCATCACAGCAGCAGTCTCACATTCATATTAGTTAAAGACAGGCGGGATACAAGAGACTAGACTGTATATAGAACTAGATGATTATATGTAAATATACACAGAAGTACGGGAGACCCAAATGGGGTTTCAACAAGCACTTTATTTTTGTATTTGTATTGAAAAGGCATGTAGTGTTGCATACATGTATATTTCTCAAACCTTAAAGTTAAAAAGTAAAATAAGTATGTCTGTAATAAACTATTTTAGCTTCGCATTTAATTCTGAGCTGCATTGTGCTGCATTGCGCTCTATCTTATTAGAAAAAACACATATTTTGGTGTATTTTTCTGTCATTCAGAGGCGTTCGTGAAGCCATCCATTCACAAAAGCCGTTTTTCTCTGAATCCGGCGCATGACTGAGTTGCTTTCCTGACATTTTGCCGGGGCAGCAGCAGCCAGCCGTGCCACACGGCGGAGGGACTTCTGACACTGACCGGGAGTGACGAGGCAGCGCCGGCACATGTCTTCCTTTTTTGCTTTGGGACAAACGGCATCCTTGACCTTGTCATGGCTAATTTTAGGGCTCGGCTTATCGCAGCGCCAATGTTTGTATCTTCCATTACACACACTGTCATTACAGGAGGGACATGCTTGTAATTATGGCTGCATCACGCTGCACAGGGAGAAGTTGCTGAGTCTCATCTTTACCTCAGCGGGCGCTTGTTTGGGGGAGAAAAAAAAAATCTAAGCTTTTGACTCAGCGTTTATCTATACAGTCATAACTCTTAAAAAAAAAAAAAAAAAAAAAAAAATTATGATTGATTCCAAAAAAACGTCGTCCCATCAGCAAATTTACATCTTGTGTACACGTTTTTCCAGATTTACATATCAACTCATTCTTTATAGAGGTGACGGAGAACCTTATGATCAGAAACAAATTTCAACTTAAAACGAGCCCCTCAAAAAAATGAAAATAATAATATGTAGTACTCCCGTCACCCCGTCATCATTTTCATTCCTTTCTTGTACAGTCCTCTTTTGTTTTTTCTGTTGAAGAGTATCAACGACCTTTACTAGACTTAAGTTTATACTTATATATAGATAGTGATACTGATGTTCAAGCACAGTGTTTCACACATTTTTTATTTTTTTTTTTAAGATGAAATGCATTGATATCAATGGGAACATTAGAAGTTTTGATAAAGCTGAAGGGCCAAATACTGTGCTCTTTATAATATTGGGATCATTTCTATCAAAATAACTACTATTTCAACAATTACCACAATTGTCCTTGATTGTTAGTTTCGTAAGGAGATATTTTGGAGTGAAGTCTTAACCTTGAGTTTCAAGGTCCCATATTATAGTTTTTCAACAATGCCCCATTGGTCCAACAGCATTGCATTTAAAGTGGATTTCCCCCAAACCAGCCTTGGTTCTGAATGTCAGTCAGTCTAAAAGTCCCTCCAGTGACTCTACTGAGAACAGGCTGTTTATGTGTCTGTACCTTTAAATGCTAATGAGCTTTGTCTGTCCACGCCTACTCCTCGCCACTCTCTGGTAGCGATTGTTACCGCGGGGAAAAAGACGCCCGCTTGTAGTTTCAGAGGTCGGAGCTCATCCACCTGTGGGAGGTTGAAAGTGGGGTAGGGTTATTTCCCCGAATGACATCATGAAGGGAAGAATCTCAGAATCGCCTGTATGAACAC
>NC_137641.1:30367753-30402807 GCF_963383615.2 Lipophrys pholis
TCACTATATAGAATAAAATAAAAATAACTGCTTCACTTATTGAGCTCAGAGACGGCGTCCTCCTGTCCTCCAGACTGAAAGTTTGTTGCTGGTCAATAGAAAATCAGGGGATTTCCTCCAACCTGTTCGTCTCTTTATAAGACTTTATAATAATTAGTTGTTCTGATGAAGAAAGAAGCTCTTTGAGGCGTTAACGACTAAAAACTCATTGAGAGTCTGGGGATTACCAGTCGCTGATATACGTCTTTACAGGATCCATCAGTCGACACCCAAAGGAATCGTCACACGCTGTTTATGAGCTTTATCACATTTCACATTATACAATAAAAGCGCTGACGCTGCAGTTGCTCCTTAATGTTTTGTTAAAGCGGCCGGGTGGATTCCTGCTCCGGCTCCTTTCTGCACGATTCATAATCAAATGGGGCTTTTTGGTTTGCAGTTTGTTTGATAGTTTCCGGAAACCCCAAAACAAATTCTCTCAGAATACGTGTAAAACCAGATGCGTATTATAAACGGTGTGTTTTGGTCCAACAGACCTTAAGTTATAGATAGATATCAGTTTGTATTTGGAGTTGTTGTTTTCATGGATTGAGCTGGTATCATCGTGGAGTCGATGAGATCAACGCCCAGTTTTCTGGTTTTGTGACGTCAAAACCAAAACCTTCATTACGTTTGTTTTTGTTTTGCTTTATTTACATGAATAACTGCTCTGTGCCAGATTCCTGTTATAAACAGTATAAACCGCTAAACCGCCTGCCCGATGCTTCACAAGAGGATGTTCCTCAACTTCACTTAAACAACAGAGTTAAAAACACCGACGGAACGATTTTACCTGCAAATCCAGTTTCATGAGAAACACCTGCTGTAAACATCGAGGCACACAGATTAGACATGGGCGCTCAGATTAAACTCTGGAATATGGGTTTTACAGCGTTCGTCACTGAGATTCTAACATTTTCCTTTATGTATTTATAATACCTCGTCCTACAAGATGCTTCACGTTATTTTACTGCAACTGAATTTACATTTTGAAGCCATATTCAATTTCTAACAATCAGTTTCTATGCAGCTGATGTTTCAGTTTTTAACAAAGAAAATTCTTGGTTTTTCTTAAGCTGCGATCAGAACAAAGAGTTTAATTAATATATGAGTTAGACATTTGCTTTAAATGTAGATGTAATTGTGTTTTAAGGTGAAAAATGTCTTGGGATTAAACTCCATTAAATAGGTGACCAATCATGGTCTCCGAATGTCTGCATGTGATCATTTGAAAATGGCAGAAACCTTTCTGTTAGGACTATTTTGTCACGTTTCTATGACAAACACATTTATTTTGATGAATTTGTAGGAAGACATGAAGAAACGACCATGTCTGATGACGGGTTAATGAGGTGCGATCAGCTGCTCCTCCAGATTAAAACCACCAGATACACTTTCTTGTGTTTGGTTGCCAAACAGAGCAATGTTTGCTCAGTTCACACAGAAAAGGAAGATAAGCCGTTCTCCCTCTTGTATTTGCTCTGGCTTGGCCGCCGCCGCCGCCGCCGCCGCCGCCACCACCGCCACCGCCGGCCAGCGCTCCGAGTTCACCCTGTCATCGACCACGCCTCCTGCTCTGCCTGTCACACGAACCCCCCCCCCCTCCCCTCATCGCGGCTCCTTCCAGCCCGGTTTGATGTCGACTGACAGATACTGGCCGACTTCCGCAGCTGAACCCGTTTGAATGTAAAGATAAAGTGGCGAAGGCGAAAAGCACACAGCTGATTACAGCGGCGAGACGTTTACTTTGTTGAAAGGTGATGAATATTCACATGGAGTGTAAATGAATCGCGCTCTGATCCGCTGTTACCGCTGCTGTCTCGCTGCTGTCTCGCTGCTGTCTCGCTGCTGTCTCGCTGCTGTCTCGCTGCTGTCTCGCTGCTGTCTCGCCGTCACACGGCGCTCTCTGATATCGTCTTCGGTTCAATGGCGAGCGGGAAGGCGTCGCGTTCCACTGGCGTTCGACTTGCCTCCTGACAAATCCGATGGCCTGCGATGCCTGCGTCGTATTGAAGTGCTCAGAAACGGGATTAATGTGTTGACTGTGCTGAGTCAGCAGCAGAGACAAGGGGACATGTTTTGGAGACGCAGTAATAACTGAGGTTTGTAGACTCCGTTACAATGTCGTTAACCTCCACCCAGCACGTAGGAGGTGGAGGCTGCACCGTCACAACATCTGCTCACACAGAGGAGACGCTAGTGTGGCGATGTTCTAATTCATCACGGCGATAAAAAAATAAAATAAATAAAAGCAATCTAATCATTAAATTGTTGCATGAATGTGTGAAGTGTGGTTGTATGAGATTGTATTACTGGATGTCAGCGAAAAGACTGAGAGTTAAATGAACGAATAAATCAGTTTATTTTGCATGAAGCGTTAATAAAAGACCCTCCGGCGCGTAGGAAGACCGTGCAACCTGCACACGGAGACTTTACAGTGATCAAGTCGGGAACGTGTGAGTTGGAACTGAGAGGCGGCGGTCTGCTTTTCCTCTATTGGTTTATCCTCTGTGCAGAACTGATTCATGGGAAGTCCATCGTAAATACTTTTTCCTGGTGGAGTAACTTTAACACTCTCAGCAGACCCGGCTCACACCTTGAATACCCAAAAGACCAACTTGATCACGTTCTTCTGAAGAGAACGAAAAGCTCCACGAGGCTTTTTCATCCCCAAGAAACGAGTTAACAAGTGTGAGAGCAGCGTCTTGATGCACCTGAATGGAATGCGGCCTTCATCAGCGTGATGAGTCATGCCGGTGCTCGTCGAGAGCGTCCGCCGCCAGAAGAGGGCGATTGAAGCGGTTCACTGGAATGACTCGTCCGAACGTGTAATCAAGTGTTAAAGCGACGCTTCAGGTCGCCGTGACGACGGAGCGAGTTTCTGTAGACGGTGGTAGATATGAAGGTCTTCTTCTTCTTCTTCTTCTTCTTCTTCTTCTTCTTCTTCTTCTTCTTCTTCTTCTTCTTCTTCGTCTTCGTGTGTGTGTGTGTGTGTGTGTGTGTGTGTGTGTGTGTGTGTGTGTGTGTGTGTGTGTGTGTGTGTGTGTGTGTGTGTGTGTGTGTGTGTGTGTGTGTGTCCGGTGTAAACAAGGCTTTAGTCCCAGCTGCCTGATGCTTCCACACAGTCAGCAGCCACATCAGAGCAATGACGGGGAACAGGGAGCAAATAATAACCCGCTGCCGCCTTCAAAGCCGAGACCAGGTCTACCGCTTTTTGAAACTTAAATGGTTTGGGCGTACGCAAAGAAGACTTGTGGGCTTCCTCGTAATTTGTAGTTAATCTCCGACACGTCGGAGGAGGTTTTTACGAGCCGCGTGCGAAGCAGAAAGTATGAACTGAGGCTTGGAGATGATGAGTCACGTGCACAAGGCTGACGATTTGCAGAAAGTACCAAGAAGTCCTCGGTTCTGGATTTAACTCCTTTGTCCTCCAAAACAAAACAGGTTGTAATCGGGCGAAGACGTCAATGTTGTGATAATGCATCTGAATACAAAAGGTTCTTCGTCTTAAAATCTTGTTTCTCACTCATAAAAATTGCTTTTCAAGCTGAATTATTCATCAAACTAAATCAAATATCTCTTCAGGCGTCTATTTCCTTGACTGATTTAGAAATCTTTTTATTTTTTTCAAAGTATTAACTAAATTTCAGCCTTTCATTGTTAAAACCTCCTTTCATCCTGCGACAAATTACTTTATAATACCAAATGAATTGGTTCATAATGACATCAAACTGTGTGCAGGTGAAATATTCAGGTTAATATTTCTTTTACTGGGATTTTCTTTGTACACGAGATGCAAGTGAACAAAATTATAACTATGCAAGGAGCATTTCCCAATACAACCAGCTGGTAAAAGACTTTAATTCAAATATACAACAGCAAGACAACTTATTAGAATATAAAGGGAAAGAAATTGAATGAGTGCTACGTTAGTCGGATACTGCAGGAAGTACTAGTTTCAAGTGAATCTTATCAACTCTTTTCTTACAAAATCTTTACTCATTACTTTAGCAGTGTGTCTGATAAAACTGAATTTATTCTGACAGCCAACCAACCTGTCACTCAACCAACAAACCAACCTGTCAGTCAACCAACCTGTCAGTCAACCAGCCAACCTGTCAGCCAACCAACCAACCTGTCAGTCAACCAACCAACCTGTCAACCAACCAACCTGTCAGTCAACCAGCCAACCTGTCAACCAACCAACCTGTCAGTCAACCAACCAACCTGTCAACCAACCAACCTGTCAGTCAACCAGCCAACCTGTCAACCAACCAACCTGTCAGTCAACCAACAAACCTGTTAGCCAACCAACCTGTCAGTCAACCTTTCAGCCAACCAACCAACCTGTCAGCCAACCTGTCAGCCAACCAACCAACCTGTCAGCCAACCAACCAACCTGTCAGTCAGCCAACCAACCAACCTGTCAGTCAGCCAACCAACCAACCTGTCAACAAACCTGTCAGCCAACCAACCAACCAACCAACCAACCAACCAACCAACCAACCAACCAGCCAACCAACCAACCAACCAATCTGTCAACCAACCAACCAACCAACCTGTCAGGTTGCCTCTTAAAACTCTGATATCAGAATAACATATTTTCTAAACGAGGCGTCAAACTTTTGTTTGGTCCCTTATCTTTTATTAAGAAGCGACTTACAGGATCACAGAAACCCTCAGTTACATCGCCGGTGCAGTTACATCTGAATAATGAATAATAATGTAATAAAAAGACGTATATTCTGGAGAATACACCCTCACGTCACAAAGAGCATCAATACTACTGCAGGTTGTGTGTTTCTGAGGCGCTGACCAGCCTGTCCTCGCACTGCGGTCAGAGTCGTCCTCTGTGTCCTCACATTTATGGCTTTGGACACATTTTCTGACTTGGAAAAACAAAACTCATATTTTCAGGTTGCGACCCGGACACCCTCCCCTGTGTTCTGCTACAAGAACTAATTATTTATCCCTTTTCCCCGCAGTGGCCTTGCAGTCTCCTTTCTGTCCTGTGCTGGAGCGACTTTCCCACCTGAGTTCTATGAGGACGAGTCATTAGATCAGCTTTCCCTCACATTTGGAGATTAGATAACCTTCTGATTACTGATTATCTTTATGGTTACAGCGTTCTGTTCTTCTAGAGAACCTATTGGGAACCTCGCAGCCCAAACAGGACGTAGGTGATATACGAATCTTAAATTATTCACTCACAAATCGCCCCCTGTGAGAGCGTCTGCTCCTTCACTAAAATGGAAATGTCAGTTTGTTTTGTCAGCCTATGAAATGAGTCAATTAACCACGGATCAAGGATACAGTAATGGGATTGATTGCTGGAGAGGGGCGTGGGCTCGGCCTCATCTAGTTAGTTAGAGCTTCACCGCAGGGAAAAAACCCCCCAAAACTAAAGGGCTGATGACTTTGATAACGCCATAGGCGGTGCTCCGGCGTGCCACCGGCACAGCGGGTGGTCAAGGTGAATGCAGGAGGAGGCAGAGTTAGAGCAGGTGTGAGCGATTTAATCTATTCTGTAAGATCAGGATAATTTCATAGGGAGCCGCTGAAATATTTATCATCCCTGTTCGATCCATTAAAAATGCTGGAATCCAGCATCTTTTAATGGCTCCTGCTGGAATCTCACACTCAGAGTATCTATATGTTTATCACATTTTACCAAGCGAGAGGATTCCGTCTGCTTCCTCTTCTTTCTTTCCTGAAACTGTAGTAAAGCTGAGAGGAATACAAAGTGGGGGGGGGGGGGGGGGTGCAACAGAAAAAGATTGTGACTGGAATCAATCCTAGCTTGGGGTGAATGTTGTTCCAGAGACGAGAATCTTAACCGCCGCACTGTCTCAAGGAAATTATGTGCATATTTAATCCCAGAAATGATCATAAAGTCTGCAGACGCCAAAGCGCGAGGCGGCAGGGAGATGATTATACGCCGTATATTCAACGTATGACGTTATGTATTTGACAAACAAATCAATCACTTCCCAATAATTCTTCCTTATTATGTCTCTTCCAAACGTCCTCCTGCATCCGGCTGCAGATTTGCGGCGTCACCGCCGGTTCGCGGCGCGGAGCGAGATGCAGCAGGAGTGAATGAGAAAATCAGGCTGGTCCGTTATCGGACTGCTGCAACACAGAGCTGTGACCAACAAGTGGATTAGAGCGGCGATGCTTACCGGAGAATAATCACCAATAATGGAATTAACGCGGGGCGGCTGGGCTGCGGGGCTGCGGGGCTGCGTGGTGGCGTGGCGGTGGGGTGGCGTGGTGGCGTGGCGGCGTGGTGGCGTGGCGGCGTGGTGGCGTGGCGGCGTGGCGGCGTGGCGGCGGAGCCTCACAGCCAGGATTTCCTGTTCAGCTGTTAGAAATCAGTCTGTACTAAGTCTGCATGTTCTCCCTGGGCTTTCCTCAGGGTTTTGAGTGTGTGACTGTTTACCTCTCGATCGCCACATCAAGATGGATTCAAAAGTTACAGGCCACATTTGAGTTCAGGGCCACAAGTTCACCTTGAGTGGACTGGAGCAGTACAATAGTGCCATAACGACATTTAAATTGAACGTTTTCCTCTGTCGTGGTGCAGAGTATACGTAATGAATGTGTCTTTATTTTCACAAACCAAACAATTAAATGACTAACACCAACCCTAACCCTAACTCTACCCTAACCCTAACTCTAACCCTAACCCTAACTCTAACCCTAACCCTAACCCTAACCCTAACCCTAACCCTAACCCTAAACAATTAAATGACTACAATTTTGACACGAAGCCAATTTTAATGAAACCCTTCTGGTGCAAAATACGGTGAAATGTCCAGAAAACTTCTCCTCTACCTGTTGCATTATGGGGGTTTCCACAAACTCACCCTGACAGCTTTGGTCCGGCTGCCGTTCAGGTGGTAGAGCCGCCGTCTCTTCTATACCAGCCGCCCGTAAGAGCGATGCAAATCCTCCTAGTGTTGCATTTAGGGTGTCTTGTTTCCATGACAACCGTGCTCTGAGCCACTGAAAACGCCACCGCTCCCGAGGTGGAACTTTTTGAGAACGCTCTATCTCAGTGGAAACTTGGGAAAAATTTACATTTTGGAAAACAATGTTAATCCGTCTCCGTGGAAACCGGGGAAAACACAACTGAAACGTTGCTACTGCGCATGAGCACCACAGCCATTGTAAGTAGTTCTTCTGCACATGCTCAGTAGATGGACAGTAACAATGTTTTTCTCCGTGGTGCCAAGACTCTCAGTCCATATTCTCCTGGGACTTGGTGCTTTTATTTTGACAGTCACCGTAATAACAATCTTGAATGTCCGTGTTCTGCCATTGTTAATGTTTATAATTCAATATTCTTTGTGTGTATGTGAGTTTTACAAAAACAACCAACAGCGCCCACTCCTGGCCCAACATGCTAACTACGCCGTTTTCAGCGTTTCTACCGTTTCGGTGTAAACATGAAAATTTTCCTGAAACTGTTTCCGCTTAAATTGTTGATGTGTACTGTAAAGGGGAGCCTCAAAGATGAAGACGCTGAGCGATTCATCCACTCTGTGATGAAAGGATGAAAGGATGAAAGGATGAAAGGATGAAAGGATGAACTGTGATCAGCTGAACTGAGAATCGGTTTAAACAGGTGAAGCAACGGAATTGAAGCCAGATATGTTTAGAAGAGTCCGGCGGTCTGAGTGTCTCCGGCGCTGGAAAGCTGCAGCTGGGTGCTGTGCCCTTCAGAAACCGAGCCGGCTGCCATATTTTGTGTCGCTGGCGGGGCTTCGGCGCGTGAGCGTCCACGCCATGGCAGGCTGTGTGTATGTGGCTCTTCTGCCACTGTTGTCATTCCTTCAGTGTGTCGGTAATTGGTCACGTGTGTGTGTGCGTGTGTGTGTGTGTGTGTGTGTGTGTGTGTGTGTGTGTGTGTGTGTGCGCGTGTGCGTGTGAGGGCTGGCAGAGGTCGCAAGGTAATAGTCCTGTGAAAAAAATGGCTGCCAAACGAATGTGTGTGTTGTGGCGCGCAGGAGGAAGGGCTAACCTCTGCCTCCATCTGTCCACGTCTGGCTGTGAACTCATAATCTGGCCTGTGGAGACAAACCCCCTCCGCCACTGGCCACCTGCTTCAGAAGTACAGGTTAGATCGAGGTTATTGCTGTTATGGATTCGCCTGTAAAAACAAAAAAGAAGCTATTGCAGCGCCATACACGGTTTTCTGTTTTCTTTTTCGTGGCTCTGCCTGCTGGAGATTTGGATTTCACACACACACACAGAGCGAACTCTGAGTTTATTTCCACAGTGCGAAGGAGCAGAATGACAAACCACTGGGAGCATTTCAAGTGGAACTGTACACGCTCCACGTGTTTGCATATTGAAAGGAAACGGACTTTGACAGTCGGATCGGCATCAGTCAGAATGAATGCGCTTGCTATTCTGCCGCTTTCGAACAAAGAAGGAAGAACATAAATGTCAACTTCAGGGAGGGTAAATTCGATTAGCACCTGTTGGAGGATCAGATAAGACACGACAGGTATTTGCACAATTTGCATTTTACTCATTTAAACCATAAAGTGTGTATTAATAAAGAAATGCTCACCGGAGTGTCGAAGCAACAATTGAAGGCTCAAATCATGTGTCAGTTTTTACAGTTTTGGGTGAAACAAAGTGGGAAATGGTGAGCACAGGGACTGTGTTCTGATTGTCTCTACTGAGCATGTGCAGAACAAGGAGTTCCTATGGCCACGGTGCGCAGCAGCAGCGTTTCAGAAAGTTGCATTTTCAGTGACTCTGGGCACCGTTGTCATTAAACAGACCCTCCACAATACAACGTTTTCCATTTTCACTCAACAATGTTGTATAAATGGGGCCAACTAAAATGTTTAAAAATGGTTCAACAGCTAAGATGATTAAAACAACTCATGAAGCAGCCTAAATAACTAAAACCACTAAAAGTGAAATAAATAAAAATAACTAAAATGCTAACAGAACTAAAACGGCCAAACCTTGTTAACATGTTTGAAAAGGGAATTGTTAAAATGTCTAGAAGAACTAAAAATGTCTAAAGATATGAAATGAAATGCTGAAAAATGGTAAAACAAAAACTAACAAAAAAAAAGCCTGAGAGACTAAAGTCAGTAAAATATCCCAAAACCACAATTAAAACATGTTTCTGTCTCTTTTAGTTCTTAAACTTCATGAATAAACATAAAGGATCATTTTTGCAATTATGGCAAAATGTTGTGTAAAATTTCTAATAATCTATATATGGGAGTTAAATCTGTTTCTCTGTCATCTCGTTGTTAAAAGTGTTTACTTTGGTCACTGACCTCCGACCTACCTGCTAAAATTTAATTCCACAGGCAGTAAAACTTCATGATTTTAGTAAAATAAATTTTTATTTGTTGGAATTTCACGCAAACCATGATTGCGGCTTAAATCTTAGTTTATCATCTTAATAAGATGAAACGAAAGTCTAACTACGGGTAGAAATGTATTTTGTTGGGATTATCTTTATTATTATTATTTAATATGCACAAATCCTTCTTTTTCTTAAACGGAGAAACTGAAGCTTGAAGCGCCGTCGCCGCGCCGTCGCCGCGCCGTCGCCGCACGCTCAGCAAAACTCCAGCGATCCTGTGCAAACATGCGGCAGCAGATCCTTCCAGGATGCCGTCAAAGCGAACAAGCGAGGAGGACAAAGCGGAGAGTCTCTGACCTGCTGAAGGAGTCGATCCTCCGCACGCCGGCCTCGTCAGGAAGGAATTTAAAGGTTATGACTTCCACTCATAAATCGGTAAATAGGAACTGGATGAAAGGTGTTAAAGATTAACAAGACGAAAGGCCGAACGGGTCAATTAGGATGAAATTAAACGGGTGGGAAGTGAATAAAATAGAATAGAAAAAAGGTCTTTTAATTTTAATCGAGTGGATTCAAGTGTTTAAATATTGCTCTATAAAGTAATATGTGGCTGTAACGCCGCTGCTGTGAAACGCTTGTTACTGAGTGCTGTTAGGAAAATAATACGTTTCCTTGCAATCCTCCGTCGTTACTGATGTTTGTGGAAACTGTCGCTGCTTCTCCGTTAGCTTTAGCATTAGCCTGCGTGATCACTGAGAATTCAAAATAATAACTTTAACTCAAACTGACCAAAATAACATGTTTACAAGATTACGTTATCTGAGCTATTCAAGAGGTAGAGGATGTAAAGGTAGAGGTTGTAGAGGTAGAGGATGTAGAGGGAGAGGTTGTAGAGGTAGAGGTTGTAGAGGTAGAGGATGTAGAGGTAGAGGTTGTAGAGGTAGAGGTAGAGGATGTAGAGGTAGAGGTTGTAGAGGTAGAGGTTGTAGAGGTAGAGGATGTAGAGGTAGAGGATGTAGAGGTAGAGGTTGTAGAGGTAGAGGTTGTAGAGGTAGAGGTAGAGGATGTAGAGGTAGAGGTTGTAGAGGTAGAGGTCGTAGAGGTAGAGGATGTAGAGGTAGAGGATGTAGAGGTAGAGGTTGTAGAGGTAGAGGTTGTAGAGGTAGAGGATGTAGAGGTAGAGGATGTAGAGGTAGAGGTTGTAGAGGTAGAGGATGTAGAGGTAGAGGATGTAGAGGTAGAGGATGTAGAGGTAGAGGATGTAGAGGTAGAGGTTGTAGAGGGAGAGGTTGTAGAGGTAGAGGTTGTAGAGGGAGATGTTCAGTGGAATCCACAAACTATTGATAAGCTCTTTTTGTTGCTTATCTATCGGCTGTTAGCGGCGTTAGCTCGTAGCAGCTGTGTGTTGTAGTGAGACGACGGTTGTGAAATTTAAAATGCTGTTAGAAGACTACGTCCACTGCGAACCCCTCACACTGTACAACTTGAGGCTGCAGACTTACATTAAAAGTGATCATCACAATTGACGATAAGCCCCGCCCTCCCCTTAGTTACTCTTGCTAAGTCGGACGAGCCGTCGCAGCTGGCGCTACGCTATGGAGGATCTACCTGCAAAATATTGAACTGGACGAGAAAAAGCTGAAGAAGTGCGGATCTTCATCATTTGACGAGATGGCTAAGGTTATACCAGACGTTGCTTTACTTTGGAACAAGTAGGCGTCGTGGCTTCGTCCACTGGAGACGTTTGTCCAGGTTTTGTTTTGGAAACGGGTAAAAGTTAACCTTGACTTTTCGCCGTGTCATGTTCTCCCGGCGCGTCGTTTCACCATTTTTGCGTCTTAAATTAAAGAAACACAAGTGTCACCAGCTCTCATGCTTCCCTACAGACTTTTACACTGACGATGTCCGACTTCCTGCCAGTTGTTCAATGCTATTGATTTGTTTGCGTTTTGGGGGCGGGGCTTAGCCAAAGGTCTGTTTTCCCCCCTCATCTACCTGGCACCTGAAACATGACTCAAAACAATGTAGTACATATGCCAGGCATATAGGTGGCGCCGTAACTCTGCCACAGAAATACAGCAGAAACACGTTGCCTCATTAAACCAGATCAGTAGCTTCTGCAGCGCCACCTGGAGCAGGCAGTCCGCCATTGTTGTTAAGTGACGTCGCGCAGAGGGTCGCGGGGTGATGACATCATCATTTTCAGCAAATGTCCAAAAACGTCCATTCACACATTAAAGCCGAGGCGGTTTTATTATTTTTTCTTTAATTTCTCCACTCAGGCTTGTTAAAAAGCGGCGCCGTGTGAACGATCGCACAGAAACGACGCAGTTACATGAAACGGCGTTGTGATGTGGGCGGGGCCTGAATCGCACAGCCGCTGAGCTCCAGTAAGTAGAAACAGCTGCAACGAGAAAGAAAAAGAAAGTTAGCCGGGTTGTTTCCTCCGGCGGGTCGTTTTCGGTCTCACGTTTGACGCCCGTCGTTTTTGTGAGTGTCAACAAGTTTTCCATCGTTCTTCCTCCTGACGCCCCTTCCAGCCCACCCCACCCCCCCCCCCCCCTGCTACCCCTCGTCTTTTCAGGCTTTGTTGTGCTTTATTTTGCGTCTCCCTCCTCCTCCCTTGTTTTTCTTCTTCTTCTCTTCGGGGGGGTTTGGTCTCTATGATGTCAGGGTGGCGAATGTCTGCAAGCGCAGTCGCTTCCTTGGCAAATAAAAGGTGTGGGTGTACGGTTGCCAATCAAGGCCTCCTCCTCCTCCTCCTCCTCCTCCTCTTCATTCCTCCGGGGGTTCGTCTTCAGAGCGCCTCTCACAAGCAAATAAGACTCAAACGGAGGGAATGAATAATTAGCCTCCCAATTTAATTTTTATTTTGTTGTGTTGTTGCTCCAGTCGGAGTCACTCGCCTCCCGCCGAGGCTTTAGGAAGGAACCTCTGCTTCACCTCTGGGGAGGGACGGCGAGCTGAACGGGCGGCGAGAAGACGCACTCTGGACTTTTTTTCTTTTTCTTTTTTCCCCGTCTGGCTTTGGTTGGTGAAAAAGTGAGTCACATGTGGAAAGAAGCAGTTCCATGATAGCACAAGAAAAAAGAAAAAGTGAGGAGGAGGGGCGGGAAGAAGAAGAAGAAGAAGAGGAGGAGGGAGGGTAAGGACAAGGCAGAGATACATGGAGGGAGGGGTGTGTGTGTGTGTGTGTGTGTGTGTGTGTGTGTGTGTGTGTGTGTGTGTGTGTGTGTGCGCTTCAAAAAGAAGAAAAGAAGTGGTTTTGTTTGGACGGAGCGGAGAACATCTGTGATTTCTCTTCAGGCGCTCCGATGCAGTCGGTGTTCATAGAAGCCAGAGAGAAAAAAAAAACCAATAATCACCATTAAAATAAAAAAATTGTGAAATTGAAAAAGCTTCACACGTCTTCCTCTCAGAGATCAGTCTGTTCCCAGGATGGAAGAAACTCGGGCTTTCTGTCTTTTTATGAGGTTGAAACTTTATCCTTTGACTCCTACATGACACACACGGGGGCTGACACTCTGGACGAGGGGAGGGGGGGAGCGGTGGAACGGTGGAACGGTGGAAAGAAAAGAGAAAAAAGAGAAATCGCCTCCGTCATGTTTACTTGTCTGTAAATTTGTGGGGAAGGACGGAGAAACTCCGATTTCCCTCCTCTTCCTCCCCTTATGGGCTGTCGGGGCGTGGCCCGTGACCCCCTGACCCCTCTGTGTGTGTGTGCGTGTGTGTGTGTGTGTGTGTGTGTGTGTGTGTGTGTGTGGTGAGGTTTCCCAGCTGCACGGAGGCGAGGGTGGGAGTCGACTCTTTTCCTTCACGAGCTTTCAGTTTTGAAAGAAAAGCCACAAACTGAAAGAATGAGAGCTTTGTGTGTGTGTGTGTGTGTGTGTGTGTGTGTGTGTGTGTGTGTGTGTGTGTGTGTGTGTGTGTGTGTGTGTGTGTGTGTGTGTGTGTGTGTGGAGGAGGTTTCTAATAAGAAGTGTGAGGGTAAGAAGGGAGGTCTGGGAGGTGTGTGTGTGTGTGTGTGTATGTGTGTGTGTGTGTGTGTGTGGGGGGGGGGGGGGGGGGGGTGTCAGTATAAATGTTGAAGGGGGTATAAAGTGTGAGTCGGAGGTTGGGGGTGTGATTTCCCTCGTTAACGTCCAGTAAGATCCGCAGCGTCGTGCTTCACTCTTCTAGAAGTGAAATACTTTCTACTCTCAACTGTACAAATTGAATTTGAAACACTTTTTGTTTGTTAAATAAAATCTGCTGAGGAACAGAATCACTCATGATCTGTGAGTTTTTAGCTGAAAAAACATGCTGGCATGTCTGAAATATTCTTTTTACTACAAGTACTGGGTCGAAATATTTTAATCAAATTATTTGTAAAATGCAAATCCCAACACTAAAGTTTAATAAAAGTCTTTATGTGGAAGTTAATTTGAATAAAATATGTTGACGAGTGTCAAACTGACCAGAATCACCTCATTTATCTGTTTTCCCTCAAAAATACTAAACAACAGGATTTTTACTACAAGTATTTGGTCAATATTGGAAAAAAAAGCACCAGTTTTTTAGTTTTATGATTTATGTTCAAACTTTTCTTTTATTTTTAATTCGACCCCAAACTTTAAAAATAGTTATAAACAACTTTATTTTTAAATGTATTTTTCTACTTTCTACTTATGTACTTGTGTGTACTTTATATGTACCTGTGTCTGTGCTTCAGTGGCACCTATATACAATCCAATTTTTTTTACTTTAAGCCGAAAAGTCCTAAACTATAATGTGTTTTTTTAAAAAGAGAAAACTTTTATATTTGATTTTCTAGAAGCGTCGAACTAAAAAATGTTTATATTATAATAAGCAGCAGTTTTATCATTTCTCTGTTTGTTTTATTTAGAAAACCCTAAACTAACAAATATAATACTAAAAAGATCTTATATGTAATAAAATCTGCACAAACTGACCGAAATCCCACTTCTAACAAATATTATAATTTGTTCTTTGTAAATTTAAAATCTGATTTTCAGTAACAGCATAAAGACGTCGTCGTGTCGTCACATGGAAAGTTTATTTGCCAAAAGTTTTGGGAATTTTAGGAAGTTTCAATTAAGATCAAAATAGAAAGATACTAAATGTGTTTGCGTGTCGAGAGAAAGTATTGTTATAAGTACTTATACACGATGAACTCTGCTGAAAAGCATCAAAATGACAATGAAAAACACAGTCGCTCCTCCTAAAGACGGACGAGACGTTTGATGCGATTAAAAAAAGGTCATTTAGGATCATTTTATGAGCACAAAGCGCGTGTTCAAAACCGATTTTCACTTTTAACGATTGATAATTTCAAATTAAAAGCATCTTTCACATTCTCCAATTGCAGAGACTCTTAAAATAAACTTTATGTTGAGATTGTTGTCAACTTATATCAACTAATGTAGTCAGTTATCAACATTTCCATCACGTGTCGTCACTATTTCTCCATTTTGGACCGAACGTGGCCTCGGAACTGAACTAAAGGGACTTTGACGCTCCTGGTTTATAGAATCTGATAATTCTCTCGTTTTCATTTCCAGTTAAAAGACAAAAGGAAGATATGAGGAAGAAATCAAACCCAGCGGCTTGTTGGACATTTCAAATGATGAATTTCCACCCGGACTTTATAAAATAGTGTCATAAACACCTTTTTGTGTCTCTTATTAATTAGTAATAAAAAGACGTATTCTATCGCTTCCAGTTGAAAAACACACTTTGTGCCACGGCAGCGTCTTAAAATGTTTTATATGCAGTAAAAGGACTTTAAATATGAGTTATTGGTGCCCACATCACAACGCCGTTTCATGTAACTGCGTCGTTTCTGTGCGATCGTTCACACGGCGCCGCTTTTTACAAGCCTGAGTGGAGAAATTAAAGAAAAAAAATAAAACCGCCTCGGCTTTAATGTGTGAATGGACGTTTTTGGACATTTGCTGAAAATGATGATGTCATCACTCCGCGACCCTCTGCGCGACGTCACTTAACAACAATGGCGGACTGCCTGCTCCAGGTGGCGCTGCAGAAGCTACTGATCTGGTTTAATGAGGCAACGTGTTTCTGCTGTATTTCTGTGGCAGAGTTACGGCGCCACCTATATGCCTGGCATATGTACTACATTGTTTTGAGTCATGTTTCAGGTGCCAGGTAGATGAGGGGGGAAAACAGACCGTGTGGTTGGGGTCTCAAGCTATAGCGATTGACCTTTGGCTAAGCCCCGCCCCCAAACTCCTGTACATTCAACACAGCTCACATGAGCACAGATGGAAGGTTTTTCCAGTCGTACTGTAGAAGTTAAAACCGACAGCCGTTGCTTGTTTTCTTGAACATTTTTACCTCAAAGTGTAAAAATATTGTGATAAACAACCTCCTGCTGCAGATAAAAGATTAAAATCTGTTTAAAGATTTAACAAATTGACCAAAGAAACACGCTTGAATTCCACCTTATTATTAATATGCAATAAAAGAACTTGAGATATGATTTCTATGCAGCATTAAAAAGAAGTGACGTGTTGCTCTGGATGGGAGAAATGTAGAGTTACTGGAGAGGTTTGCTCGTTTTCTTGGACGTTTCAACCTCAAAGTGTGAAAGTAGTGTGATAAACACCCTCGTGCCACTTCTAAATGACAAAATCTGTAAAGAAAGTTGAACAAATTGACTCATATTTTATCACTTCTGGCTCCAAAATGATGATGTTTTATCTGTGAAAAGCATCAAAAGGACTTAATGTGACTCAGACGGTCACGTGCAACGGTTCTATTCCCATTTCCTTTAATCACTCTGAGATAAAGAAGCTCTGCCAGGGCAGCTTTTATTTTTTGTGGCTATAATTATTTCAAATCTTCTGTTGACCGGGACCAAATCGATCATGCTGGTTTACATAATAACGTGCAGTTTAGGTCGAGTAGAATTCCCCCGAAGAAAATCAACATGGGCAGTTTATCCTTTGTGGCTCAAAGGCACAAAGGCAGGTGTGTGGAGGAGCTGCTCTGAAGGGAAACACAGGTCAATGTAAACACTGAAAACGATGTAGTGAGCATGCCAGGCCACAAGTTGGTGCTGTTGCTTTGTTTTAGAAATGAAACCGCACACACACACACACACACGCACGCACGCACGCACGCACGCACGCACGCACGCACGCACGCACACACGCACACACGCACACACGCAGCAGAGAACAATGAGCTCTAAACATGAATGCTGGGAGAACACAGACATTCTATTTTATAATCGTATTACGGTTACTGTCAAAATAAAAGTACCAAGTTAGATTGTTACTACAGTGACTGTCAAAATAAAAGCACCAACTTGGATTGTTATTACGGTGACGGTCAAAATAAAAGCACCAACTTGGATTGTTATTACGGTGACCGTCAAAATAAAAGCACCAACTTGGATTGTTATTACGGTGACCGTCAAAATTACAGCACCAACTTGGATTGTTATTACGGTGACTGTCAAAATAAAAGCACCAACTTGGATTGTTACTCCGGTGACCGTCAAAATTACAGCACCAACTTGGATTGTTATTACGGTGACTGTCAAAATAAAAGCACCAACTTGTATTGTTATTACGGTGACCGTTCCGACCAGGACGGGCCGCGGACTCGGTTCGGTTCGGTTTGTTTTCACGCCGCCCGTTTGCAGATCAAACTGCAGCTCGCTAGGGGGCGCTATCGCCCGAAATGAACACTGACCAGAAACTAGAGCTGCACTCGGTAGAACTCAGACCTTGTAGCATCGCTTTTGCTTTGCGGAACCGAGTTAACATCACAAGCATGACAGCCGTATTTGTAATCTATTACTTCCACACAGCAAAGTGCCAAAACTAAGGACGTTTCAGTCGTTTGAGGTTCAGTTTATTTTGGTTTACATGCAGAGAATCGACTGATCCTGTCAGAACAAAGAAGAACAACTCAGTGTTTATGTAAGTAAATGAATAGATATCCGTCGTCAGTCTGACTCCCTAATATGATTCAGCTTGAGGACGTACGTTGGTATTATCTGCTGCAGACTACATCAGAATGTGTGTAACAGCAGAGCCTCGATCAAAAGCTTTCGTCTGTGTGTTTCCACTGTGAATACAAGGCTGAGGATTAAATGAGATGAATAACATTCCTTCCTTTCATACGTGCAGATTTCAAGTGACTGCCACTGACAAATTGATTTTCTCCCTCCTGCGTTTTTATATCACACATCAAACATGTTGATTTTCTTGCAGTAAGCGGAGAATCGATGGCGCCACAATGGCCGCCGATTCCGCTGCTATTGGTTAAAGTAATTAGTAAACATGAACGCTACGGTGAAAAATGCTCTAAAAACAAGATCAAATATGAGATTTTTTCCACTTTTCTCTGCATTAAATCTTTGGATCAACTTCAGTTCTGATCATAGCTTCAGTAGATTAACCCTTTACTGCCCTTTGAGCCATTTCAACACACATTTATAGCCTTAATGATGCTTATAATGTATAATACCACAGCTAAGGGACGTATTTGTGAAGTTTCACCCTGTTTTGCACCTGAAACTTGTTAAAATTTTCTTCATGTTGAGATTAGAGTCATTTTCAGTTGTAATTGTTTGGTTTTTGTGAAAATATAGACATTTTCATCACGTATTCTCTGTACCACAACAAAGTGTTAAAAGTGTTCTCGCACTATTTTACTGATCCGGTTCCTGGCCTATAGCGCCCCCTAGAAGCGGTCAGCCCCACACTTTGAGCTCCTGGCTCTCTCACTCATTAACTCCACACTAAGAATCCACATAGAAATGAATGAACGGCCTCAGCAGTTAATAATACAGTCCATAGTAATTTAGCATCCTATAATTATGGTATGTTGAGCTCGGTTCAGTCGCCTCTCCTCTCTTGAGAATTGCAGACGGTTGTTGCCCCCGACGCTCTGCATTAACCTGCAGCCTCTGCTGCTTAAATATAAACTTATAAAAACCAAAAGAAGAAGCTCAAATTAAATCAAGATCCAATTCCACTTTATCTCACAGACTCATTATACTAAATTGATGGCTGCCATTTCAACATTTCTGTTTTGTTTTGTTCTCTACAGCACTTTAACTGAGGGAGGGAGAGGGAGAGGGAGAGAGAGAGAGAGAGAGAGAGAGAGAGAGAGAGAGAGAGAGAGAGAGAGGGAGGGAGAGGGAGAGAGAGAGAGAGAGAGAGAGAGAGAGAGAGAGAGAGAGAGAGACCATCCCCAGCTCATCTCCCCCCCCCCCCCCCCCCCCCCCCAGTGGCAGTTAGGAAGCCCTGCAGAGTCCCCCTCAGCCTCTGTATTGCTGCCCTGCCTCCCGCCTGCAGGCACATTCACTGCTAATGAGTCGCTCGAGCTGAACATGGGGGTCAAACACGCCGAGTTACGCTGCTGGCTCCGCCCCCTCTGGCCGACACTGCAACGACTGGCGCCGGAAACCCGAACACTCGCATTTTAATCTTGACTGTTGATTGGTTGCAATGCCTACCAGTGCCGGTAAACACTGCGCCCCCCTGTGGCCACACACCTGCAGGTCCCATTTAACCTGGGATACTGCAGTTGTTTTTGGACTTGATTACACAACATCATTGCGTTTTGCAAGTCTGTTTACCAAGGAGCTCGGAAGTACTGAAAAACACAACTTTTTGAAAATGGCCAGTTTTATTTTGACAGTCACCGTAGTAACGATCCAACGTGGTCGTCCGTCCATACGAATGTCCGTGTGTTGTTCTCTGCTGCGTGTGTGTGTGTGTGTGTGTGTGTGTGTGTGTGTGTGTGTGTGTGTGCTTTCACTACAAAAACAAACAACAGCACCCACTGGTGGCCCAACATGCTAACTACATAGTTTCCAGTGTTTCTGTATTTTTCCTGTGAACGGACTTTGGTTTTGAAAAGTTGCAGCGAAAACATTTCTTACGGAGAAAAAAAACCCGGCGTGTTTCCTCTTGAAATGTTGTGTAAACTGGGACGAAGTCGCACTTTGTTTTTTAGGAGTTTGCGACTTACATTAAGAAGTACCTTCTATAGATCCAATTAGACCTGCACATACAATCTGTGACCACTGGATGTCGCTGTATGACAACAGAAAGCTGCTACAGTACCGACAAAAACACTTGATTGTGGAGAATTTAAATATTGTGAAGAAGGAAAAGCTGCACAGCAGAATTTAAGATGCTGTACCTGTGTCCGCACCAAGAATCGAACCAGGTATCGTCCTCCTGTGAGGCGGCGGTGCAAACCACTGCAGGACCACTTCCTCTTCCTCTTCCTCTTCCTCTTCCTCTTCCACTCACACGCTGTAATCCACTCGACGGAGAGGAGTCGTCACTTAACTCCGTCTGAACACGTGGAGGTGTTAATGGAAGCCGCTGCGCTCCAGGGGGCGCTGCAGCGCAGGAAAACCAACGAACCCAAAAGCCCGTTAGGTTGCCGCCGCTCTCCCGCCGCCCACTTCACCCACACTTCCTGTCAAACGCTTTCCTCTCTTTCTTCGCCTGCGTCCCCGACGAGGCTGAGTGCAGCTTGTGTTTCTAAAGAAACGACGTGGGACGACCTTCCCTTTAATTACAAACTTTTATTTTTATCAAGGGGAAGAAACTATTTCATGAGATAGGACGAGGTGAAGGTCTGGGTTTTTAACGTTTTTCCCGTGTCTGATACCAGAATGGTCACGTTCTTTGCTCGAGTTGAAGTATTTAAAATTGGTGTATGAAGGAAAAGAAAAGTAAGAATGAGAAGGTGCAGGTTGTGAAATGGGCTCTCTGAACACGGTGCAGGCTCATGGGTCAAGGCGGCGCGTCGCCTTCACACATCGTTTCTGTATCTCGTACGAGTACTTACTGAAGTAACTAAAGGAAAGTACTCATACTTTAGAAAAGGTGATATCGGTGTTGTTGTTTCATCTTGGACCTTTTCTGTTGGTGGATTTTAAACATTCAGAGGTCAGAGGTCACGTGTTGCATGTTTGAGGCTAATTCACGGCTCTGCGACCCCGTTTCCATGACAACGTTTTAAGTGAAGATGCATCGATTTTGTGCTTCAGAAAAGTTTCACGTTCACACGCCAACATTTTAAAAAACGACGTCCGTTTTACATGGAAATGTTATAAACACTGAAAGCGATGTTGTTGTTGTTGTTGTTGTCTACTGAGCATGTGCAGAAGAACTCTTTACTACGCCCGTGGTGCGCATGCACAGGAGGAGCTTTTCAGAAAAGTTGCATTTCCCCCCTCCATTTCCATGGAGACGGAGTAGGAGCATTTACAAAAAGTTGCACAGTCCACCAATTCCACAGAGATTATCCAAAAGTTGCATTTTCCCCGTGTCCACAGAGACGAAGCGTGTGTTACCCCCCCCCCCCCCCCCCCCCCCCCATCCTAAGGAGACAGAGTTGAACTGTTTTTGAAAATTTGTGTCCCCCCCCCCCCCCCCCCCCCCCCCTCTGTTTCAACGGAGACGGAGTTGAACTGTTTTTGAAAAGTTTTGCTTTCCCCCCGTTTCCACGGAGATGGAGTCAGACTCAAAACGTTGCATTTTCTGCCGTTTCTATGGAGACGAGAGTCGGAGAAGTTCCGCCTCAAAAAGTTCCGCCTTGGGAGCCATTTTCAAAAAGTTGCGTTTTCAGTGGCTCTGAGCGCCATTGCCGTGGAAACGTACTCCCGAAAGGCAACAAATAGTTTTGCGTTTTCACTTTTAAACGTCGTCATGTAAACGGCGCCTAAATAGCGTGAACTATATGAATACACAATGTGTGTTTTTAAAATCCTGCGCAGACTTTCATAGAGTTCTTTAATTTTGCATCGATTCGGGTTGTATGAACTTTTTAAAACGATTCCTACACACAGACCGCCGCCGCCGCTCAAAAACACGTGCTCCAGTTAACTGTAAATACATTTAAGTACAAGTAAATATATGTCAATATACGTCTCACTCGCAGCATTCACCTCTGTAGGATGTGATAAACAGTCTGTAGTACTTCCTGTATTCAGACAAACAGAACCAGTGGAAAGGAAGTCGCAGCTTCCAGCTCAAGATGAGACGTCTGTTTATTCACGCTGCAGATTGAGGTTAAAAAAATGTCAAAATGATGAAAGGAATGTCTGTTAGTATTCTAATGAAGCCGTGTAATCAGAGTACAGCTTTGATATTAAAAGGAAAAGGTACTAAATCCTGATATCAGTGTAAACATTACAGCTGCTGTAAACTGCAGGTAAAATAACTTAATATTTCAAACAAAGACGCTTCTCTTCCCCTTGTTGATATTAATTTGATCCTTCAGGACTGAGAAACGCATCGATGTGCTTTTCAATTCACGTTTAATTCAATTTCTCTTTTTTTTAACCTTTAATCTGAAACACAAGGAAGATAAATTGTGACGAAACATGTTTTTTCACCACAAAACCGCCGCATCACATTCATTCATATGTTCATTTGTCCCAGAGACTTAGAGGGTTAGAGTGTGTGTGTGTGTGTGTGTGTGTGTGTGTGTGTGTGTGTGTGTGTGTGTGTGTGTGTGTGTGTGTGTGTGTGTGGTGAGTTAAATCAACTAAGTGACTGTCAGATTACATGAGGGTGTGGGATCATTCTGTTGGACACACACACACACACACACACACACACACACACACACACACACACACACACACACACACACACACACACACACACACACACCAAACCGGCCCCCCAGAGACTCCTATCGAGTTAAAACTCCACGAAAATTGTAAAAATTCATAAAAAAAACAACATTTCACTGTATTTTGCGCCAGAAGGACCTTTAAAATTGGCTTTATGTTGAAATTGGAGTCATTTTCTGTTGAATTTCTTATTTATTTTTTCATCACATCTCCTCTGCGCCACAGCAAAGAAAAACATTAAGTTTAAATTTAAAGGTTATTATGGCTCTATCGTACTGGTCCGGCCCACGGAAGGTGAAATTGAGTCATACGTGGCCCCTGAACTGAAAATGTAAAAATGTGTTAAAATTTTTTTTAAAGAAATTTGAGTTTTTTTTTCAATAAAAAATGTAAAAAGTGCATTAAATATAAAGATTTTCAGCATCTGCTTGTACCTAATGACCCCAAAACCAATAATAAACTAGATAAGAACTTTAAAAGGGACCGTTTTAAAATAAATTTTAATTCATTAGAAATTATGTTAAAAAAAACACCAAAACAATAGATGAACTTTTTAAATAAAATGGATCATATCTTATTAAATGCATTCGACTCGGGTATGAATGGAACATAGAGCGTTTTTATAAATAAGGACTTGGACACCAGAATTTCTATTTCCATTGTTGAAATTTACTATTTAATGCAAAATCATAGATTTTTTAACTTCAGATTTTTTTCCCCAATAGATCTCTTCTTTCTCTCTCTTCCTGATCAAAAAACAAAAATTTAGAATTTTTTAAAATATATTTCCGCTGTCATTTCTCCGTGCTGCTTATGGCCTCTGACCTGAACGGAGTGTGACGCCTCGTCTCCAAACCTACATCCACACACATCACTGATGGAGCAGCTTGTATCAGCGAGCGCAGTAATCTCCTCCTGCGCTCCACTGTTGACATAATAGCCGGAGTTAGATCCCCTCCAGTCGCTGTGATTACACCACTGACTCTACATTATTACAGTAAATATCCTGTAAATTATAAATGACTGTGTCAACACGCTCCTCCTAACGAGTCAGGCACCGCGTCGCTCCAAATTAGACCGACTGTCGAGATGATAAATAAATCAGGGAGCTTATGTGTTCTTTCTTTTTTTTTTTTATGGGTTAAAAAAAAAAAAAAAAGAATTGTAGAAATATCTATGTAGAAACCCGTCACCAATTAGCAGTTAGATGTTTGACCTCCGGGGGCCCGAGGCGTCGGTCTTGTTTTGGCTCGGCGCACGGCGGCGGAGCAGCGGACTCCTTCGCTTAGTGATTGTTCTTTGTTGTTTTCAATAATTTATTTATTGCATGCCCGCGATGACCCTCCCCCCCCCCGAGTCAATAAAATGTGTTTGTGTGTGTAGAAGCCGACTCCTCTGAGAATCCCGCAGAGAGGCTCTGAGTCTCCTGATAAACCTCTCCTGAATAAGACCTACACCTCTACACCACAACGTAAACTCTTTTTTGTTAAAGTGATAAATGTCATCAATTATAAGGGAAAACTGTGTTTTTCTCATGTCAGTAATTTGCTTGACAATATGTTGCTTTCTACCGTCCCTTTAATGTTTTGAAAACGAGGTTTGAATCTATGGAAACCGCAGAAATGTTGAAAATTATGTAGTTTCGTGTTTGGCCACTAGTGGGTGCTGATGGTCATTTTTGTAATGAAACCACACATGCAGCAGAGAACAACTATAAAAGTACCAAGTCCCAGGAGAATACGGCCCGGGAGTCACGACACCACCGAGGAAACGTTGTTCTGATTGTTCGTCTACTGAGCATGTGCAGAACTGCTACGTACTATGGCCGCTGTGCGCATGTGAGGTTTGGCAGGCATTTCCACAAAGTTGTGTTTCCCCCCCCTCATTTACACGACGACTGAATTCGAGCGTTGTCAAAACGTTCCACCTCGGAAGCCATTTTCGAAAAGTTGCATTTTCGGTGACTTCGAGCACCGTTGTCATGGAAACGGACACCCAAAAAACGCAATGGAAGAATTCCATTTATACTTGAAAACGTTGAAAACATCCATGATTTGTGTTGTAACACTGGTTTTTACCGCGTTCCCACGGAGACAGAGCATCTGCAAAAAGTGGTTTTACGCTGTTTCCATGGAGACCGAGCATTTTCAAAAAGTTTAATTTTCCCCATGTTTCCATAGAGACAAAGTTGGGAGTGTTTTCAAAAAGTAGCATTTTCATTTACTCTAACCACCGTTGTTGTGTCAAGTTTTGCGCTAAAATCTAAAGTTTCTCCGTGCAGCACGTCTGAACATTAGTTCACATTTGTTCAGCAAACATCTGCAGCAGCAGCAGCAGTAGAAGCAGCAGCAGCAGTAGAAGCAGCAGTAGAAGCAGCAGCAGTAGAAGCAGCAGCAGTAGAAGCAGCAGCAGCAGCAGTAGAAGCAGCAGGAATAGAAGCAGCAGGAGTAGAAGCAGCAGCAGCAGTAGAAGCAGCAGGAATAGAAGCAGCAGGAGTAGAAGCAGCAGCAGCAGTAGAAGCAGCAGGAGTAGAAGCAGCAGGAGTAGAAGCAGCAGCAGCAGTAGAAGCAGCAGGAGTAGAAGCAGCAGGAGTAGAAGCAGCAGTAGAAGCAGCAGGAGCAGTAGTAGAAGCAATAGCAGTAGAAGCAGCAGGAGTAGAAGCAGCAGCAGCAGTAGAAGCAGCAGCAGTAGAAGCAGCAGGAGTAGAAGCAGCAGCAGGAGTAGAAGCAGCAGCAGCAGCAGTAGAAGCAGCAGCAGCAGTAGAAGCAGCAGTAGAAGCAGCAGCAGTAGAAGCAGCAGCAGTAGAAGCAGCAGCAGCAGTAGAAGCAGCAGCAGCAGTAGAAGCAGCAGGAATAGAAGCAGCAGGAGTAGAAGCAGCAGCAGCAGTAGAAGCAGCAGGAATAGAAGCAGCAGGAGTAGAAGCAGCAGCAGCAGTAGAAGCAGCAGGAGTAGAAGCAGCAGGAGTAGAAGCAGCAGCAGCAGTAGAAGCAGCAGGAGTAGAAGCAGCAGGAGTAGAAGCAGCAGGAGTAGAAGCAGCAGTAGAAGCAGCAGGAGCAGTAGTAGAAGCAATAGCAGTAGAAGCAGCAGGAGTAGAAGCAGCAGCAGCAGTAGAAGCAGCAGCAGTAGAAGCAGCAGGAGTAGAAGCAGCAGCAGGAGTAGAAGCAGCAGCAGCAGCAGTAGAAGCAGCAGCAGCAGTAGAAGCAGCAGCAGTAGAAGCAGCAGCAGCAGCAGTAGAAGCAGCAGCAGCAGTAGAAGCAGCAGGAATAGAAGCAGCAGGAGTAGAAGCAGCAGCAGCAGTAGAAGCAGCAGGAATAGAAGCAGCAGGAGTAGAAGCAGCAGCAGCAGTAGAAGCAGCAGGAGTAGAAGCAGCAGCAGCAGTAGAAGCAGCAGGAGTAGAAGCAGCAGGAGTAGAAGCAGCAGCAGCAGTAGAAGCAGCAGCAGCAGTAGAAGCAGCAGGAGTAGAAGCAGCAGGAGTAGAAGCAGCAGCAGCAGTAGAGCAGCAGTAGAAGCAGCAGCAGCAGTAGAAGCAGCAGTAGAAGCAGCAGCAGCAAGAGTCTAGAAGCAACAAGCAACCGGTGTGAGGGAATATGGAGGCTGAGCTGCTGCGTTGGGTCGCTGCCAGACGCCTGTTCCTGCGCTGCACTTTGACCCCCGGCTCAGGGGGCGGGGCTTTTCTGGCTGCAACCCGACCCCCCCCCCGGTCCGAGCGACGCCGTCAGCGGGAAACGAGACGAGTGTTGGTGCAGACGGGACCCGACCAGTCAGAGTTCTGTCGCTGCGTTTCTTTATTTGTGGATCTCCTGACTCGTGGCTCAACGCTCACTTCCCTGCCTCTCCTCTGACTCACACACACAACTATGCAAGCAACTCCAGCTTCAGTCGCCTAATTGATTCCAGATTTCCCCCCTTCATCCCTTCACCCTCCTCCTCCTCCTCGCTGTCACCGCTGCCCTTCATTCTCTCCATCTTCCAGGACCTTCTGGGTCCCAGTGCCTGCCTCCGTCTGTTGTTTAATCAGCGACGATTTCCAATAATCCTTTTTTTAACAAGCATCAAAATACAGTTTCACTAAAAGCCAACGAGTCATGGCTGCTTGGATTTTATAAACCGAAGCTGTAAATCTTCAATTTCAAGGCTGAAATAAAAGGAAACTAAACTCATTGTGCCTTTAAGTTTAGAGGTTGTAAAAATTTGTAATCTGTAACAAAAGCCGACAACATTTCACTGTTTACTGCCGTCTGAATTCTGCTTCGGCGGCGACACGTTTAGAGGCCGTCTGCCTGGGGGGGGGGGGGGGGGGTCTGAGGGTGGCTGTCTGCTGGACGGGGGCAGAAGGTGCGGGGAGATAAAGGAAATTACACGGCGGGTTCGGCCGTGTTGGTGAAAAGACAAAACCAGACTGGAGGTGTGAACACTGACCTGGCAACCCGGTAACTGTAACCCCCCTTTTTAGATGCAGGGTTCGTGTGAACCTGGTGGATAACAGCTCGCACTCTGAAACCAGGATCAGGAATGTTGTCAAAATGGGATTGAAGCTCCGGTAACACTTGAAAAAAAATGAAAATAAAAAAATCAGTTTTTAAAAACTCGTATTTTCAGTCGATCCGAGCGGCGCGTAAACAGACACCAAAGACCAAACGAAAGTTTTGCGTTTTCACTTAAAAACCTGGTTCTAAAATACACGTGCTGCTGTTGCCATAGAAACACTGCGAATAGAGTTTGTTGAATATTCAGGAAAAAAAATGGCCCTGAAGTATTTCTGTGTGTTTTTGTGTTTTGATGCTTTATATCATCTATAATATTACATAAAATAATGCAGATTGCATCAGTTTGTCTTGTCAGTGCAGCCAGAATGTTAGTGTCAGTAAGAATTACTGACTGAAGCTTTAGTTTCTAACTCGTGAACAAATTCTCCATTATAATGATTACAGTTACTTTTGATTTAGACCTGAGCATTAAAACATTCTACTAGTTTTATTTTTTGTTTTGTTATTTTTTTAAATCCTGGAAAGCTTAATGTTATTCTGAAGGTCTCGTGGCTTTTCTCATTAAGGAAGCAATTTTGATGATTTATTACATAATAATCATAAACACCAAATTATAGTAGAGCGCCTGCATTTTGTTATAACGGTTGTAATATGGAACAAGTTAATACAAAATGCGGCAAAGTTTATTACATAACGTTCAAGACTTTTATTACAAAATGCAGCAGATGATTATAAAATGCAGTGTTATTGCATATTGAGTTGAAAATGAATTACATTATTACATATTGCACCGTTATTACATAACGTTATTACATAACGTTATTACACACGTTTATTTATTGTGTATTTTTCTCTGTTGTGATTACATCACAGAAACAAACTGCAGCTCCCTCTGGTGGCCCGGCGGGCTAATTCCACTCGGCGCTGTCGTGTAAACGCAACGCAAGGCTTTTCTTTAACGGGGGAGGTGATGTGACGTCGGAACGTCGCCATGGTAACGGGCCATAGTTACGTCACAACTTTCACACCCTGGTGTCTCGTGTGACTTCAACCCGCCTCGGTTGTTAAAGTGAAATTTGTTTATTGATCCCAGACTCCACCACTGGTTGAATGTTTCCTTTCCATATCTCAGTGAGATGTTGAGTCCCTGTCTACAGTACATGTAAGTACACTTACATTCAAGCTGCGACCAGACTGTAGTTCTAATACTTCTGATACTTCAGGCTGTAGTGGAAACGGCGACTCAACAATCTTGAGGAAAAGAGGATCTTGAACTTTAGGTTGAAAGTCGCTGCTTCGTGGATTATCAGCCGCACGCCTCCACTGATCCAAACAAAGCTTGTTAAAAAGTTAAAAAGTCTCTAGTTTCCTGGTATGAACACTCCCCCCAGCGCGCTCACTTCCATTGTTATTTCCACCCGTTGCGTGATTGTAACATGAAGTCTCAGATATTTTCTCCTTCACATCCTGACCTGGAACAAAACTTCCTTCAGTGGAAACTGGGGCCTTTTGCCAAGTGGTTTAGTCCCTTTCTGTACATAAATACACTTTAAACATACTTTTTTTTTCCTGTTTTGTATTTGGAGCCTCGCTGCATAAAGCCTGGCTCATTGCCAACGTGACGTGGTGGCCGCCAGCACGAAGACGGTAAACTACTGTAGGTTATAGTGGTTGTAACACGGATCAGTTTATAAAGGAACAAATCCTGGGAGTACACAGCGGTGTAGTGGGTAGTACCATCACCTCACAATATCCACAGTTTGAGCACCTTTCTTTGCAGAGTTTGTTTGTTTTCACTATATAAAGACTTTGTTTACCACATCTGAGACTAATTAAAGCCTCTAAAATTGCCCTTGATTGTGAACGTGAGTGTCTGTCTGTCGGTCTCTAAACAAATCAGGTGTCTTTGGTTTCAATTGGTAATTATGAATTTAGGGGTTCCTCAAGGGTCTGTCCTGGGGCCACTATTGAACCTTTACATCTTCCTCATAACTCAGATTATAGAGTCTTACCTTCCTTAGATAAACATTACCTTTTATTTCTATGCTGATGACACAGTGATTTCTGATTCCTCTGAGTGGATGAGCCCGAATGTTCACTACTGCTCACTTTCATTGTTTTAACCGTCCCTGGTTAAGAGGTAATATTTTCATATCTGCAGTGCTGAACATATCTGATCAGAGGAATATTTGTATGTATTTTTTTTTGCCATTTAAACAAAAACGTAATTTCTATGCGGATATCTTGATTCCACTTTGTATGAGACCGTCTTTGCATTTTATGGGAATTTATACAGAAACGGTCAATCTAATCAAATCATCCCTGAAACTTTCAAGCAATTCGGGTGAGTCGTTTTTGTAAAACATTAGAAAAATGCATGCATACAAACCAATAAATATATAAATTCACGCAGACAAAAACAAACTTCCCAAAAGGTACTTCTGGACTCAGGTCGGCCGATCAGCTCCGGAGAAACATCGAGGATTTTCTCCCCGAAGAACTCGTTTTCAACAGATTAGATTATTGCCGTGGGGTTTGTAATGTGGTAAACAGAAATCAATCAGACAGTGAAGCCGGTCAAGATCATTTCAAAATTGAAATCCCTCCAATGGCTCCTGACCTGGGACTAGTTTACCGAGTGTCAGCAAGACCAGAACCGAACAAACTTGTTTATGTGGAACCGCTCCAGCGCAGAGTTCCTAAGCTTCACTGTCAAACTCGTCTTTTACTGCCGCGGTGAAGCACTCGGAGTTTCCTTCTGCGTGAAAACAAATAAACTTGCTGTGCCGTGTATCTGGACTGCTGATTGGTCCGGGACGTCTACATGCGTCTGGACTGGAGCCGAAGCAACTTTTAGTTCAAGGAACCAGCAGGATGAACGGATCGCACACGCCTCAATTAAATGACAAAGAAAAAAAACTAAAATATTGAGCCTCCGCCGTCAAACATAAAAGAAAGCACCATGTCAACGCTTCAATCAATAAAAGAATCTACAGACCAGATTGAGCCATTTTTAACTTTAAGGGCGATCATTTGTGTTTAAACCTCAGCAGCACCTCCGGCGGCTCGTAACTCACCGCCACTCGTGTCGACTTCACCGTCAGCTTGTCATAAACGGATGGCGAGAGCTTCACGTGACAGAGACACTTTACAGGTCGACGCCTGCAGTTCCTGCCACCGCGGTTCCACGTTCCACGCCGCGATGTGGAGGCCGTCTACCATGACACATGATAACTTCAAGCGCTCCTCGTGCCAGGTTCTTATAGTTTCACAACAAATGACTGAGAGTGTCACTGCAGGTGTTTGGTCCACATCCTGCACAAACTGTTGGTTCTGAATGGGAAGGGACTGTGTGTGTGTGTGTGTGTGTGTGTGTGTGTGTGTGTGTGTGTGTGTGTGTGTGTGTGTGTGTGTGTGTGTGTGTGTGTGTGTGTGTGTGTGTGTGTGTGTGTGTGTGTGTGTGTGTGTGTGTGTTGGCACCGAAATAAAAAAGAACAAACGCTTAAGTTTAGTTTAATAAGTCCAGGAAGTGTAGAACTAGACCTACATTACATTATGTCATTATGTCACTACATTAAGATTTCATATTTCTGTTTGCTTTTTATAAAAAACACCCCAAACATTTTTATGATCTGTTTTTATGACTGGTTATGATCTTCCTCTATTTTTATGTTTTCTGATTTTATAATGTGACTATGTAAAGTGTCTTTGTTGAAAAGTGTTATACAAATAATATTAATACATTTTAATTTAATGTAGTTATATTATTATTATTATTATTATTATTATTATTACGATTATTACGATTATCACGATTATTATTATTATTATTGCTTCTTGATTTCCACTCCACCTTGATTTGTTTTTATTCAGATTCTATAAAAATGTAAACAGATTCTTTAAGAAATTCTTCAAACTTAACTTGGGACTATTTAAAATTTCTGAATTCATCAAACTAACTCTTTCTCCACTTTGACTCATCAAACTAAACCAATACTCTTTAAAATAAAAGATTTTATACCAGAACTCGACTCTTCTGAAGTCAGGCTGTTTGTCGAGTAAATAAATCAGTTTCAGGAGCCAAAGTTCATCTTAAGAAGGTCGGGCATGTAAAATAGAGTCATAATAAACTTTATAGGCTCATATTATACAAAATACTGGTTCTCCAGCAGTACTACTCGTCCCCATACCTGGACTGACGTCCCAGAAGTGAAGACAGTCTGTCCTCTCTGTCCCTGGCTTGTTTCAGGTTTTAAAAAGTGTGTTGCTCCAATCAGCCAATCAGAAATCAAACCCTATATAGTGTCATCGGGGGTTCAGCCAATCCCAATCAAGGTAGGCCCTCCCTTTGACTCCTCCCACAATTAGGCGGCTCTGCTCTGGCAAATGGCACCACGAGAGGAAGTACTTCCTCCTCTTCCCAAGATGGGCATGTGTGGGCGGAGCCAGTCCAGCTCACACAGACACAGCAGATTCTGAATGCAGCTCCTATGATCCAATATTCAAATGAGGAAAATGAAGGGAGGAGCTAGAAACTTAGAATACTGAAGGTTTCTGGAGCCATGGGAAATTGTTGGAAAGCTGTTTTATTATGACCCTTTTAAGTTTAAACTTTATATTTTTCCTGTGTTGCGGTACGATAAAAATGTCAAAATATTCCCAAAACCAAAAAAATCCCAACATGATGTCGGATTGGAGCCTCTTACACTCCTGCTTTAAATAAACCTTTAAAAAAAACAAAAAAACAATCCAGGTCCTCAGAAGAGCAAACTGTCTACGAAATGATTGGAGAGCATATTAAAGGGTTAATCTAACAAGGATTCAGTGGAAGAGTTTTCTAGTTGCGCTGAAAAAGTAGATCTTGACGAGAACAATGTGGCCGAGGACTCAAATCCAACATGACAGGAATGTTAGAGAATCATATGAACCTCTGAAGAAAGAAATAAGAAATCATTTCCACTTGTAGTTTTAAAATAAAGGAGAGACGTTAGTGGCAACCTTCCTTTTATTATCATTTATTGTACCACAGCGACTTTAACCCCTTGTGAGGAGTACACAGGTCGCTTTTACTGCAACGAGATGCAGCGATTCCTCTCTGTGGTTGTCCGTGAATCAGCCTGATTGATAATCTTCATACGGCTGAGATTGTGACAGAGAGTTTAACTTCCCCTCCAGATGATTAACCTCCGGGAGCATGAGCAGGTCCGGCTGACTCCGCCGGCTCAAACTCCAGGTGTGGATCCAGCTCATGTGTCCTCGCTCATCTGGGATAGAGGGAAACCCAGGAAGGAAAAAACAGCCACTTAGGAGACGAGGCTTTATCAGGCTTTTTTCATCCCTCCTTTCCCTCTGCACCGCTCTTTCTTCTCTTTCTTCTCTTTCTTCTCTTTCTTCTCTTTCTTCTCCTTCTTCTCTTTCTTCTCTTTCTTCTCTTTCTTTTTTCTCCCCATCTGTGCAGCCTTGTAATCTCTTTCCCTCTCCCTTATTAATAAAAGCACATAAAGCTCACTGAGCGGTGTTGCCATGCACACACTAGCATTTTGTGTCCACACACACACACACACACACACACACACACACACACACACACACACACACACACACACACACACACACACACACACACACACACACACACACACACAGAGTAAACAAGAGACCAGCCTCTGCTGAGACGTGTGGCAGGGCAGCTAATTAGTAAAGTGGCGAAGGGGTTTGGGTGATTTTGCACACACACACACACACACACACACACACACACACACACACACACACACACACACACACACACACACACACACACACCACTGGACACGGAGGCTGCTCGATGCTATTGATCCACGACAGACGAACAAATAAGAGAAGGAGAGCAGGAAGGAAAGTGCAGAGAGACGTTGTCTCAGCTCAGCTCAGCTCAGCTCCCTCTGGGACCAGCAACGTCTCCGCGTCCGCCGACCAGCGCCCCCTAGTGGTCATGTTCACATAAACAAAAAGCAGAGGAGTTGAAAGATGGGAGAGGAAGTGAGAGAGGTGGAGGTTGGCGTGGCGGCGGCGGCCCAGTTCCATCACTGTGTGTTTGTGTTTGGGGGCAGTTCAGAGCGTCGTGGCACGAGGGTGGAGGAAGGTTACGGGAAATAAACGTGTGTGTGTGTGTGTGTGTGTGTGTGTGTGTGTGTGTGTGTGTGTGTGTGTGTGTCTTTTTAAAGCTGCACCTCGGTGTAGATTTATTGATCTGCGATGGGAATCAGCAGCTTTTTAGCTAATTGGTAGAATTTGTATGATTTGAAGCTTCCAGCATCAAGAGCTCTGGACTGGAGACTAAGATTAGAACCTTCACAGTTTCCAGGCGGGACGCTTCCTGGTTTTTACTCTGAAACTGAAGCAACTACAAAAGTTCACTGTTCACATGGAGACAGACGGCGGCGCTTTTCAAAAACACTGATGGTTTCATAAAAGTCAATCACAACTCAAATATGCAAAGATATTCTGGACAAAAGACACTTCATCCATCCATCCATCCATCCATCCATCCATCCATCCATCCATCCATCCATCCATCCATCCATCCATCCATCCATCCATTCCTCCATCCATCCATCCATCCATCCCTCCCTCCATCCATCCATCCCTCCATCCCTCCATCCCTCCATCCATCCATCCCTCCCTCCATCCCTCCATCCCTCCATCCATCCATCCATCCATCCATCCATTCCTCCATCCATCCATCCATCCATTCCTCCATCCATCCATCCATCCATCCATCCATCCATCCATCCATCCATCCGTCCACTGAGGAAACACTAAATGCAGGACGAGTGGTTAAACTATTGACTCGCAGAAAAATGAGGAAAATTCAATGTTTAGATATTTGAAAAGTAATTTTACTCGTCGTCACAGTGAAACAATAAAAGTAATTATTTGGCAAAGATCAAGCGATAAATGAACAATAAGCCCACAGACACGAGATTAAAACTGTGGAAATGTATTTTTCATTCATTAGGTCTTTAACTTTCAATCATGTTTTTTTTTTTTTTTTCTTCTGCTGTTTCATTTTTGGGTTTTCTACCTTCAGTTTCCCTCATAAAAGTGATGAAACTGATGGCTTGTAAAGATATGTTGCCGCTTAATTAGCCCCCATTATACCATCACTGTAGGTTTGGAGAAATGGCATTTCTTTCCTGTGGTAAATACTAAAAGAAATCTGTGATTAATTGAGAAAATAATTGGCATATTAATCCGTGATGAGAACCATCTTATTTACTCTTGGTTTGTTTTTCTTCCTCTTCAGCTCAGCACACCTCCTGAGTGCGAGGGTTAAAAAATAAAATAATAAAAAAAAAACTCCCTGTGCTTAAAATAGCCTTAAAAAACAGAGTATTTATCAGTGAAACTCGGTAATACAGAGAAATGTATGAGCCTTGGGTTTAATCTAATTGTGACGGAGGTTGATTACATCCAGTTCCTTTAAGACGGCTCTGGCATGATGCACTTCCTCCTGATGAATGATGGATCGTGACGCCGTAAAGCCCCTGTTGCACTGAGCTGTGCCTCCAGTGTCTCCAGTGTTCGTCTCCTTCGGGGACATCGGTGTTCGTCCTCTGATTAACAGGCAGGAAAAAGTCCAGACATGATGCTCGCTGGCCGACCGGCGGTGAAACGGCGCTTCAAGTGAAGTCCGCTCACGTCCCTTTTCTTTTCTAGAACATCCAGATTTAATAGATCACACTCCCTTCCTCTGTTTGGGACGACACACACACAGACACACACACACACACACACACACACACACACACACACACACACACACACACACACACACACACACACACACACACACACACACACACACACACACACACACACACACACACACACACACACACGCTGGCCTTGTTTTCCTTGCAGCAGTGATTTGTCACACCTTGTGTTGATATGGCGCAGTGAGCTGGCGTTCTGACAGACGCACTAGAAACGCCGATCGCATGTTTTCAGGCACGTAAATACGTGCGGTCGCCAGCGTTGGGATTTTGTCGAACACGTCGTACTTTCGATTCGGGAGCGGCGGAATCAGACGTCGAGGAGGATGGGAACGTTTCAGGCTGTGGTTCGGTTTTTGTTGGATTCGTGGTGACGTGCTGAGAGGATGAGGAGAGTTCTTTATGGACCTTTTATTTTATGTCCAGGCATCAAGCTTCTTAATTATTTGTATGACGGGAGGATCGACGCTCCCTCTGGTCGAAGCTGATGAATCATTTCAGTCGGTGGATAAACCTTCCGTCTGGTGTTCACATCGTCCTTCTGCTGAGGTGTTTTTATCTCTAATGGGTGAGATCAAACAGATACTCACTCTGGTCACTCTGGTCACTCTGGTCACCTCCACATCCAAACTTGTGTTAATAACCCACTTTGGGATGAATCATTTGCACACGAGCAATCAGATGGGCTAAAAAATCGATTTAATCGATTAATCGAATTTGGAGCTAAAAAACTATTTATATTTTACAAATTCCAGCCCCCCCCCCCCCCCCCCCCATTGTTCTGATTG
>NC_137641.1:30403007-30480507 GCF_963383615.2 Lipophrys pholis
TTTGCTCAATTCGGATGTCATGATGATCGGAGGTGGGGGGAGACGGAGTAGGAAATATCTCAAATTCACTTAAAAAGCACCAGAAAAAGAGAAGAACAACGGGAATATAGAGCGACTGCGGGAAAATGAAATTACCAACTGACCTAATTTTGTCTCATATTGGTTGTTTCTTCCCCCCCTGAGCGTTAAAGGGTTTCTACAGTCCCTGTTGCAACAAGCGAGACAAAGAAAGTCACTCATGTTGGGAAAAATCTCCATTCGTACCATATCAATATGGAAATGTGCAAATGTGGTAGAATTAAGAGAATAAAATTAAAGACTTTTGAGTTTTAAAAATCTGACCGTAAGAGCCAATTTTTATCATTTAAAGGTAGATTGTGTACCATTTCAGCCAGAAACAGTAACTTTTGTTGATTTTCTCAAAGCGAGCCATAATCCCATATGTCATGTAATACTCATTTCTACCACAAGATGGTGCAACTCCAAGAACTGTATGTTGCAAAAGTACTTTTTCTTTACTCAAGTTCACGTGGACATACTTTGTGTATTCATTTATTTCTAAAATGTATTGAGATGCAAAAGCTGAACTGTAATCTTGTGATTTATTGTTTCTCGATTCCTTTTTTTATCTCGAACCGACGCAAGTGTGCAAACCTGCAGGTATGAATAATATGTTTGTCAGTTTGTTTACGGCAGCTTAACGGGGCGGATCAACTTATGTCTTCCTCTCGGACATGAAAACGTTCCTGCTGAAACGGACTCACTGCTGCCAACCAGTGCACACAAGTGGCATAAACTAAGAAGTACATACTGTACATACTGGAGTACATACTGGACCTTTACAGGCAAATCTTTTCATTTCAGAAAAGTTTCGTGTTTATACTGTAACATTTGGACAACGACGTTCTGTCCGCTTCCACGGAAACTGGAGAAACACTAAAATAGATGTAGTTAGAATGTTGGGACACGAGTTGGCGCTGTTGGTTTTTCTGCGTTTGTTTATTTATCTATTTATTTTACCAATTTTTCAGAAAAACTGTTTACCGGAATTGTATGAAATCTTCAGGGATGATTTCTCATCATCCAAGGATCAACCGATTACATTTTTGGACGCCGTCAGCAAAGCGTTTCCGAATAAATCCAGAAAAACGGTGAAACGTTTCCGTACAAAGCGGATGAGAGAGGTACCTCATGGAGGAGCTCAAAGGAAATGAGCGTATTTTAGTGCGTATTACAGTAGATTTCACTCAGATGTAGCTACCGGAACTACAGGTGAGCTGGGGGGGGGGGAGGGGTGGGTGGTGGGTGGTGGGGGGAGAGGGGTGGGGGGGTAAAACCAACACACACACATGCACACAAAGAACCACACACTCTAAACATTACCACGTTTTTAAAAAGCTTGTCCATGGCAGCGTAGCGGTGTATCAGGGGGCGAATCAGGGCCTGATGGTGAACAGCTGAACGGGTGGAGGATCAGAGAAACACCACCTTTTGGGGGCGAAGCCGACGTTCTGACGGCTCCCGGAGGCAAGAGGACGGGAAAAAAACGCTGCCTCGAGTGGCGAACGGCGAAATGCAGGACTGACAGCCCGACGAGACGGACAGGCAGTTTGTGGTTAAGATGAGACAGAGCGCCGGGTCGACGGGGTTTAGAGGCCGGCTTGTTAATGTCTCCTGAAGACCCGTTTATTACAGGAAGAGGAAGAATAAAAACTCCACCTTGGCTGTCGGTGACGATTTTCTGTAATTCAGCTTCAGTCAGAAACGCTTTATTCACACATACTGGATTAAAGTCTCGAACACAGACGAGCCAAACCGCGAATTCATGAGAATGAAAGTAAGTTCTGTGTTGAAAAGGAGGGATTTTAATCCACAATCCTAAATGTGATATTTTCAACCTTGAAAAACGACTCAGAACATCAAAACGACCTTTATCCCAGCGTCTTGTCCATCTGTAATCTAACTTCGGGTCTTTTGGGGGGGGGTGGAGAGAAATCCCAGCTGACTGGGAGTGAAAGGAGGTTTCACCCTCCACAGATTCTCGCCCGCAGGCGATTTAGTCGCCATCGACCTCCAAACGCACGTTTTCGTGCCGCAGAAGCAAAGCAGCATCGTTCACACGCGACAGTGACGTGCGAAGGCTTCGACATTCAGCGGATGATTCCCGTCCTGTTTGCATGTTGGAGTGTTCTCCAGAGTGTTCTCCAGAGTGTTGTCCAGAGTGTTCTCCAGAGTGTTCTCCAGAGTGTTCTCCAGAGTGTTGTCCAGAGTGTTCTCCAGAGTGTTGTCCAGAGTGTTGTCCAGAGTGTTCTCCAGAGTGTTCTCCAGAGTGTTGTCCAGAGTGTTCTCCAGAGTGTTCTCCAGAGTGTTCTCCAGAGTGTTGTCCAGAGTGTTGTCCAGAGTGTTGCCCAGAGTGTTGTCCAGAGTGTTGTCCAGAGTGTTGTCCAGAGTGTTCTCCAGAGTGTTCTCCAGAGTGTTGTCCAGAGTGTTGTCCAGAGTGTTGCCCAGAGTGTTCTCCAGAGTGTTCTCCAGAGTGTTCTCCAGAGTGTTGTCCAGAGTGTTGTCCAGAGTGTTCTCCAGAGTGTTCTCCAGAGTGTTCTCCAGAGGGAACGTTGGAAACGTATTTAATCGTTTTGCACCAAAGAGATAAAAGTTAAACACTCTCAGTTGCTAAATCCACATTTTTGTGCCGTTTACATTTTCTTGTTCCTCCTTTGATAACGACTCGTCTCCAGAGAGAAAAACCAAGACCAGGATCCTCCAGATATCCAATCTCACCAGGTGAGGGAGCGTCAGAGAGAGAAACACAGCGATCAATAAAGAGGACGGCGATACGTCACGGCAACAAGCGACCTCCACGTCCTTTCCCTTTTTCTTTCTTTCTTAAATTTGGATCAGGACCACTGGTATGAAGTAGAACGCCTGTGGTCGCTCACATCCATGTTCTTACTGACTTCAGCACCTTGGATTTGCCACTTGGTAGCGTTGGTGAGGATCGTCTGCCGACGAGTCGCCGCGCCGCGACGAGCCGACGCGCCGCGACGAGTCGCCGCGCCGCGATGAGTCGCCGCCGTGCCGCCGACCATCTCTAGTTTTTTCCGTCCTGTAATAAATCAATTGCAGTAAACTGGGTTTTTTTTCTCCCACTACTCGTATATAGGGCAGGAGTTTACACAGCCTGTGTCCTTGAGCATGGCACTTTTTCGTCTTGAATTCACACACACACACACACACACACACACACACACACACACACACACACACACACACACACACACACACACACACACACACACTGGGAGCAGCGTTTGAACACAAACATTGTGATAGCGGCTCTGGCTGCAGCCTCCCACCGAGGGCCACTGAATAATACATCAGACTTACTGCATCCCACTCATACTACTCTTAACAGTGCAGTTTGCCAGGAGGGCAAGTAGCCGATTACACATACTCACGTCGATGTAATCAAGTACTGTATTTTCGGGGTAATTTGGGGTTGTTTTTTTTCTGTAAAGTGCACTTTTCAAGATGAAATCTACTATAAAATCAAAGGTTGCTATTGAAAACCGAATAATTTGAATTAGTGATGAAGCACTCGTGCAAAGCTCACGCAGATAAATTACGGTTCATCGACGGAGAGTAACAGCATGAGGGACGTCGTACGCAAACAGAAGTATTCAAATTTGACTTGTTTTCGACCCTGGGCGCCTGAGAACTAGTGTTGCCAGATTGGGCGGGTCTCCCCGAACTGAGAAGCCAAATCCTCAAACTTTTCTACTTTGTTGGTGTAGTGCCGATGACGGGAGCTTTGGTACACGTAGATTCACCGTTTTTAACATGATTTCCACCGAGGTTGAGGTTTGGGAAGTTTTAATTGAGGCGGGAGGGTTTTATGTTTTATTTGAACTGGAAACCGCGAGTCAGACCTGGCAACCCTGACGAGAACCTACACGTGAAAACGTGTTTTGCCATAGTTAGCATGCCGGGCCATGAGGTGGCGCTGTTGGTAGTCTTAATAATGAAACACACACACACACACACACACACACACACACACACACACACACACACACACACACACACACATCCACACACCACACACACACACACACACACACACACACACACACACACACACACACACACACACACACACACACACACACACACACACACACCTCACACACACACCACACACACACACACACACACACACACACACACACACCACACACACACACGCACACACACACACACCACACACACACACACACACACGCACACACCACACACACACCGCACACACCACACACACACACACACACACCACACACCATACACACACACACACACACACACACACACACACCACACACCACACACACCGCACACACCACACACACACACACACACGCACACACGCACACACCACACACACACACACACACACCACACCACACACCATACACACACACACACACACACACACACACACACACACACACACACACACACACACACACACACACACACACACACACACACCACACACACGCACACACCACACACACACACCACACACCACACACACACACACACACTCACACACACACACACACACACACACACACACACACACACACACACACACACACACACACACACACACACACACACACACACACACACGCACACACCACACACACACACCACACACACACACTCACACACACACACACCATACACACACACACACACACCATACACACACACACAATCCAATCCAATCCAATGTATTTATAAAGCACTATTAAAAACAACTCAGTTGACCAAAGTGCTGTACAACAACACACACACACACACACACACACACACACACACACACACACACACACACACACACACACACACACACACACACACACACACACACACACACACACACACACACACACACACACACACACCTGCGTAAGCCTGAGTGTAAGAAGCTGGAAGGACTTCTTGGTTTGGAATGAATTCCACAGTTGAGACGGTTCCAGAGTGGCGGCGGAGGGACTTTCGGAGTGTGTTCCATACACGCCGCTTACAAGAGCTTAGCAGAGTGTAAACAACCTGCGTCCGCGCTCCCGTGTTGTGTGAAGACGTCGTGTTGTGTCGGAGGAGTTAGAGAGATAGGAGGAAGATAACTGGTAATTGTGACGGCAGACAGAGCGTTTAAGATGCAGATTAGGTAGATTAATCCCCCAGATTTCAGAGAGTCTTAAGAAAATGCTCTCATGCCTGCTTAGAACACAGCACTGTCGTTAATATCTGAACACTCTTATCACAACAATGGGCTTTAGATGCCATTAGCAGTGGAAAAAAGAGGCTTTTTGTGTGTCTGGCTCACGTTTCACTGTTATTATTAACCGTTCGCAGTCTTTAATCTCATCGCGCTTCATCTCGTCTCTTCGACATGAGAGACAAGAGACATAACCTCGGTCGCCTTGTAGGCATTTTGACTGCGCACACACACACACACACACACACACACACACACACACACACACACACACACACACACACACACACACACACACACACACACACACACACACACACACACACACACACAGATGCGCGCCTGTCAGGTCCGTGATGCATGTCGGACATTAACCAGCCCCCCTGCTGGCTGGTTGGTGGCGCCGCGACGGGGTGAAGACACGCATGTCGTCATGTGAACTCGTCAGGACTGTTTGGAACACCGCATACACCGCCTGTGTTCTCTAAACATGCATGGTGTGTGTTTTCTAAACATGTATGTACAGTATGTTGCATGTATTCTCCACTGCACACTGCTCGTGTGCTTCATGGTGTGTGTCTCCAGCATGCGTGCAGTGGCTGCAGTAAAAGAGCGTGCAGATCCACTTGCATTAGCACATTTGCACACGCGATGCATTAATTTGTGCCGTTATTTCTGGGACGTGAGCTTTGGGTTCATGCAGCAGCAGCAGCAGTAGAGCAGCAGTCGTAGAGCAGCAGCAGTAGTAGAGCAGAAGTAGTAGAGCAGCAGCAGCAGTAGAGCAGCAGCAGCAGCAGTCGTAGAGCAGCAGTATTAGTAGAGCAGCAGCAGTAGAGCAGCAGCAGCAGCAGTCGTAGAGCAGCAGCAGTAGTAGTAGGGCAGCAGTAGCAGCAGTAGTAGAGCAGTAGTAGTAGTAGAGCAGCAATAGCAGCAGTAGTAGAGCAGGAGTGGTAGTTGAGCAGCAATAGTAGAGCAGCAGCAGTGGTAGTAGAGCAGCAGCAGTAGAGCGGCAGTAGTAGAGCAGCAGTAGTAGTTGAGCAGCAATAGTAGGGCAGCAGCAGCAGTGGTAGTAGAGCAGCAGCAGCAGTAGTAGAGCAGCAGTAGTAGTTGAGCAGCAATAGTAGGGCAGCAGCAGCAGTGGTAGTAGAGCAGCAGCAGCAGTAGTAGAGCAGCAGTAGTAGTTGAGCAGCAATAGTAGAGCAACAGCAGCAGTAGTAGAGCAACAGCAGCAGCAGTAGTAGAGCAGCAGTAGTAGAGCAGCAGTAGTAGAGCAGCAGCAGTAGTAGAGCAGCAGCACCAAAACAAAGCAGACTAAATGCGGCGTGTGTCTTAGCGTTCGCCGCCTCGACGTCACCTGATTGATTCCAGCATGACATTATGTTCAGTCGCCGCCCATTAAAACTCTGATCTCATCGATATGTGTGCAGCAGTTGGAGTGAGCGGCTCTGAATTATTCACTCCCTCCTCTTTCTCTCACTCCTCATTTCTTCCCTCTGCTCATCTTTCCTCCCGTCTCCCTAATAACCTCTCTATCCATCTCTTTTTCTCTTTTTGTCTCAATCTCACTCGGGCTTGTCCTCATGTCCTTAATTTACTGTCTCCATCTCCTCCTCCTCCTCCTCCTCCTCCTCCTCCTCCTCCTCCTCCTCTTCCTCTTCCTCCTCTCGCCGTCTCTCCTTTCTTCCTTCTCACCCCCCCTCCTCCCCTCGCTCTCTGTTTCCTCTCTCTATCTCTCTCCTGTACTGTCGGCCCTGAGGCATGTCTCAGCCATCACTCCTCTTCATTTATTAATACCTGTACTCATACAGCTCCGCGCACACACACACACACACACACACACACACACACACACACACACACACACACACACACACACACACACACAAACACACGCACACACACACACACACACACACACACACACACACACACACACACACACACACAGCTGCCTCACATCTCTGTCCGACATTCTCACACACACACACACACACACACACACACACACACACACACACACACACACACACACACACACACACACACACACACACACACACACACACACACACACACACACACGATTGCACACATGCCCCAGAGGATGCAGGAGTGTGTCCACACACTCACACCCGCTTACTGTGCAGGAAAATGCCCTTTGTAAAAGGACAGAGAGCATCAATCTCCCACAGTTTGATGCTCTTCTTCTTTTTTATTTTTTTGCTTCTGCGTTTCCCCGACTTACATTTAATTGCACTTTATTGCACTTCCATTATTATTGTGCGTTAGTCAATGATTTGACTGATTGCCTCGTAATAGTTCAGCAATTAGAATTGTTTGCTCAAATGAGCAAAACCACCAAATGATCTCACTTCTTTTTTCTTTTTTTCTTTTTTTTAATATCTGAAACGTCGCTCTGACTTTATACGAACCACAATATGTGTTAATAATTGATTATAGACCAGATGCCATTAGTTGGGGAGGGATGGACCCACGCTCTTCTTTTACATTCGTTCCTTTCTGCTGAAGCAAGTTGATATAAACGATCATTTACACTTTATGAAGCTTAACACACTAATGAAAATATTCTACTACATGTACTTAAAAGAAATAAGGCGACTTTTTGTGTGATTAATTCATGTTGAATCATTTTGTCTTGTTATATCTTCAGTCTGTCTGTGGTGCTGGAATCCTGATGGATTGTGGGTATTGTAGTATTTGATGTTTTGAAACGAAACACGATAAAGACAACAGGATGGTTTTTATTGTGTGTGGATCCATTTCAAAATATTGGTTTCCATTACTTAAATGATCAAATTATTTAGAAAAAAATATCACAGTGTTTCGTATTTTGAATATTTTGTTTTTATTGTTGATTTCACAGATTCAATTAAGTAAAATTTACTTCTCCTCAGATTAATTTTTCTCCGTGTGGTGGGCTTGGTCTTTGGTCTTTTAATTTTTCCGTCTTATAATGTACAAATAGCATAAAATATTTTATACTGACTTTTAAAAAGCCAAACAAAATGCTGTATGAAGCATTACAGAGTTTTACTGCAGGTGGAAATGAACTGGATGTGTACTACACGGTGGTTACATTTCAGACTTCCTGCATTTTCAAAATGAATTCACCCGCCAACAGACGATATTTGCTTTCATTAAATTGCTTAGTTATGAAATATGAAGTTATTTATTCACTCCGTGCATCGTAGCGCAAACTGCAGAACATTGTTTCTGTTAAATCTCATTCGGAGACGAGAGGAAAGCGATGAAACGATTCCCAGCAGTGATTCTGTTTCCAAAAGGCCTTCGGGGACTCGTGTTTCTGAGTGCGCATGAATCAGAACCAGCACCGCTCAGTCCACTGCCAAGAGTTTCATTTGTCTTTTTCTTTTTTAAAGAGAAAGATTATAAGAATTGGTCTGTGTGTGTGTGTGTGTGTGTGTGTGTGTGTGTGTGTGTGTGTGTGTGTGTGTGTGTGTGTGTGTGTGTGTGTGTGTGTGTGTGTGTGTGTGTGTGTGTGTGTGTGTGTGTGTGTACTAGCTGGACTTGCAGCTGTTATCCAGAGCGTCTCCATGCTGCTATATTTAGCTCTTCATATGGTGAAATGAAGCGGTGAGGACAAGGTTGGAGGGCAGCGACATTGAAAACATTTTGACTCATGTGTTGCAGGAATGATGGACTAGTGCTGCGTGTGTGTGTGTGTGTGTGTGTGTGTGTGTGTGTGTGTGTGTGTGTGTGTGTGTGTGTGTGTGTGTGTGTGTGTGTGTGTGTGTGTGTGTGTGTGTGTGTCTGCTCCTGCATGCACTTTCCCCCTCCTGTGATTGTTCAAACCACCTGCTGTTATGAGGGAATTAATTTATTTATTTATTTATTTATTTTCCTGAGGAGCATCAGGAATGTTTATGAAACAGAAAAGAAAGCAAAGCGATGGCCTCTCCTCCACCCCGGGTGCATTCAGCGCCATCTGGAGGCGAAGCAGCCGAGTCCTCCCGCCCGGCTGCTCAGTGGAACTGGAACCGGTCATTTTTATTGAATTTGATGATCCATTACGGCTCAAACGGAGGTCCGTCTCCCTCGGGGCAAAATGAGATATTGCGTAGGCAGCGGGGGTAATCACAAGGAGATTACTGTACCTGCTGACTTCATTGTCAGTCTGATATATATAAACCAAGGTAGTGAGGAGGTTTATAGATTAAAAATATACATCAGTGAAGCTGCCTGGGTTCTTAATGACGTCCGGCCCGCCCACTGCTGTATAGATCGCAATAAGGTCCGAACAATTACTCCCCAGTGATTAAAAAAAAAAGAAGAAAAGAAAGAAGAAGCGATGCATGATGGACTAGGCCCAGGCTGCGTAATGGAGAGAGCGCTGCTTATGTAAACATGCAGTCGTCACACTCCATCATACGCAAATGAGGATTTATACCTGCAATAAGAAGCTGATGAAGATGATCAATGAGCGAGACTCTAACAAAGACGCATTTTGTTCCCTAAATCGCTGTTTGGGGAAAAGACGGCATCGTCTGTGTCCCGGCGGCCTGAAGGACGGGCGTCTCCACCGCCTGTTCGTCTCTCCAGGGTTTACCTGACGTCAGAATACACGGACTTAAATGCAACTTTAGAATAATCTTGATTTACGTTTACTTGTAAAACCGAAGGAGATGAATGTTCAGACCTCCACCATCTTGTTTTCTCTGTCGCCGCAGCGAACACCTGTCGTGCTCCTTCTCCTTCTTCCTCCACGGCGAGAGCAACGTGTGCACCAGCGTGGAGATCGCCCAGCATCAGCCGGCGTACCACGTCACAGAGGACCACATCCGCCTGGCGCAGACCTCCGTCACGCCCCTGCAAGGTGACCTGCTGACATGTTGACCTGCTGACCTGTTGACCTGCTGACCTGTTGACCTGCTGACCTGCTGACCTGTTGACCTGCTGACCTGCTGACCTGTTGACCTGCTGACCTGTTGACCTGCTGACATGCTGACCTGCTGACCTGCTGACCTGCTGACCTGCTGACATGCTGACCTGCTGACCTGTTGACATGCTGACATGTTGAACTGCTGACATGCTGACATGTTGACCTGCTGACATGTTGACATGTTGACCTGCTGACATGCTGACATGTTGACATGCTGACCTGCTGACATGTTGACCTGCTGACATGCTGACATGTTGACATGCTGACCTGCTGACATGTTGAACTGCTGACATGCTGACATGCTGACATGTTGACATGCTGACCTGCTGACATGTTGACATGCTGACATGTTGACCTGCTGACATGTTGACATGCTGACATGTTGAACTGCTGACATGCTGAACTGCTGACATGCTGACATGTTGACATGCTGACATGTTGACATGCTGACATGTTGACATGTTGACCTGCTGACCTGCTGACATGTTGACATGCTGACCTGCTGACATGCTGACATGCTGACATGTTGACATGCTGACATGTTGACATGTTGACCTGCTGACCTGCTGACATGTTGACATGTTGACCTGCTGACATGTTGACATGCTGACCTGCTGACATGGTGACATGCTGACATGCTGACATGTTGACATGCTGACATGTTGACATGTTGACCTGCTGACCTGCTGACATGCTGACCTGCTGACATGCTGACCTGCTGACCTGCTGACATGCGCCTCCTGTGGTCAGGAAGTGCAACTAAAACCTGTTTGATATTATTGTGTCGCTAAAGGTTTAGTTCTTTACTTTAATACCAGAAAAAAACCCGTTTTGGTAAAGTTGCACAGAATCACTCATATTTCAACATTTCAAGTTCATAAATAATCTTTAAATCCTGTTAAATATTACCTGAGTTCTATGAAAGAATCTGTTATCTACCAATTTAATAAAAAGGTACAACGTCCATGTCTAGAAATACAGTGACGATGTCCAGGAACAGTTTTTAACATTAAGATCAAGCCAAGATGATTTTCTGCATCAAAAAACCCAAATACTACAGTTTTTCTGTACTTATAAGAAATACTACATATTTGTATGAAGAGGAGAAACGCGACCCATTTAGAAAAGTTTTTAAACATTAAACCAGGAAGTACTCCATTCAAGAGTATTTCTATCACACCGAATACAACACATTCATATCAAAGCACTTTTAAATACAACACACAGAAACACATAATAATATTATAAAACAACTTTTGCTTGAATTAAATTATTAAATAAAACAAAGAAAGGCTTAAGATATTCAAGTCTGTGTAATAATATGAATTATATTCAAATTAAGTTTTGTTTTTATTCATAATTCTCTCGTGTGTCTTTTTAAAATGCTTTTGTTGTGAAAGTCGACTGCAACTATAGTAGCACCTACAACATATTAATAAAAATAGTATAATTAATGAATTTATGAAGAAAAAGTGTTGATTTTCTGGCGATTTAAGACAAATATACATTCAAAAGTATTAGTTGTTGAAAAAAGAGGAAAAACTGCTAAATGAAAGATTTTTTCTTTTATTCTGAGTTTCTATTGACGTTGGTGTGAATGTGTTCATGTTTCCCGTGCAGTGGTCCTGTGTCCCTACGGCCTGAGCGGGACGCTCACCGGCCAGAGCTTCAAGATGAGCGACCCGGCCACTCGCAAGCTGATGGAGGAGTGGAGCTACTTCTACCCCATGGTGCTCCAGCAGAACGACGGCGGCGGTGAGAAGGAGGAGGCCGGCCAGACGTCGGAGCGCAACGGGCACGTGGCCGTGGAGGTCGTCGTAGGTACGCTGGAGGATCCACAGTCATAGTTAATGCTGCAGGGCGGTGGAGGGTCAACGTTCTCCCTGAGCATGCATCAGTCAGAATGGGAAAATGAGCCATGATGAATTACATATATACATCTCTCTATCTATCTATCTATCTATCTATCTATCTATCTATCTATCTCTCTATCTATCTATCTATCTATCTATCTATCTATCTATCTATCTATCTATCTATCTATCTATCTATCTATCTATCTATCTATCTATCTATCTATCTATCTATCTATCTATCTATCTATCTATCTAACCTCAGTCTTGTGTTTCTCTGTGTCGACCTGTTCGACTCCACATTCATCTTCCATCGGCCTGAATTAGTTCAAGGCGCTGAGCCTTTATTGTGAAGGAGTTTCCAATCTGCTGAGAAGAAAGTAAAGCAGGGATGTGGAAGTGGAGGTAACGGCCCCGGGGAGTTTCTCTAACTGCTTCGTCTAATCAGTCTGATCCCACCGCGCTGCTTTGACCTGATTACACTTTCAACCCGACTGAGCGGTGGCGGCGGCGGCGGCGGCGGCGGCGGCAGCGGCGGCGGCGGCAGCGGCGGCGGCGGCGGCGGCGTTCGCCCAGGAAAGCCTGGGTTGGTATAGAAGGAGGGAGTTTTGATTTGAGCAGTGAGAAGGTGTGTGTGATCACATCAATAAATAATCGAGCTTCACCATAGACCCGCTGTTTCCGTCCGTTTAGGCGACAGATCTGGGACACGGCGGCGCCGGCAGCTCAGCTGGTTGTTTTCCAACCGTATGATTGGTGGTTTGATCGTCTCTCTGCTCCGTCCACACCTTGAAGAGTCCCTGACGCTAAAAACCGAGTTTCATTGCAGGAGAGCTGACGCCGTTGGTTTCATAACAGTGACTGGTCTCCCTCTCTCCTCCCCTCCCTCTCTCCTCCTCCCCTCCCTCCCTCCCTCCCTCCTCCCCTCCCTCCCTCCCTCCCTCCTCCCCTCCCTCCCTCCCTGGTCAGGTGGGGTGAGGATGACCTACCCCACTGCCTTCGTGCTCATCGCCCAGGGCGACCTGCCGCTGGATCAGCCTCCAGCTGCTCCTGCAGCTCAGGGCCTCAACAAGGAGCTCAACCACTGCAGCGTGCCGCTGACTCCGCCCACGTCCCCGGAACAGCCCTGCTCAGGTAACCACCACCACCACCACCAACCACCACCAGCACAACAACAACAACAACAACAACAACAACAACAACAACAACAACAGCACACGGACACACCTTCCTGTAGGACTGCATGACAGACTCACACACACGCTATACAGTGAAGATGAGGGGAGTGATCTCTTCATCATGGCGCCTGTGTGAGAGCGCTTCCATGACGGTTTGCTTTTAGAAGCAATGAGCTGATTTGACGCGCTGCACTAGAATGTTGGTGGAGGAAGTCATCCAACATTTTGGTACAAAGAGGAGAGAATTTAACCAAATCTATGAAAAAATAAAAAGTAAAGAAGGAGATGTCAAAATTTGAGGTACAACAATGAAACTATCCTAGAACTAGAGCTACACTCGGTAGAGCGCAGACCTGCCAGGTAGCTACATCAGTGTGTGTGAAATCTACTAAAGCTCTAAAATACCCTAAATAATCCCAGAAAAGTTGGTCAAATACATACAAATCAATCAATGAATAGATAAATCCACGCAGATGAACACCTAACCTTCTCAGCTAAATGTCTCACCAGAGCTAAAGTCTGTAGCATCAAACAGAGGCGACGGTAAACAACGGAAACGCTTTCAGGCATGAATCCATCAGCAGGAACTCTTCATGAATATGAAACGTCACACCTGATAATCCATATTCATGAAGGCAAACCCGCCAGATCTATAGTGTAGAGTTCATTTTCACAGAAGTTATCCTGGTAGATCAGTCAACGCTCAATATTTGGCCGTTTTTGGTGTCGTCATGTGAACGACAAGTTAAAACCCCAACCCCGGGATTAGAAATCCACTCGTTTGTTGATGCACTGAAGTTCCTCTGTGTTTCCAGCGGACAGCGGCTTCGTGACGTCGGTCTCCAGTGTCAACACTCCGGACAGCAGCATGGGGCTCGCCAGCATCAGCCCAAAGCATTGTGGGAAGACGCTGACGTGCCAGGTGGTGCACCAGGCCTGGAGGGAGTGCTACCTCAACCAGCCGCAGCACACGTGAGTTCACGTTGGGTTTTGCTGCATTATTGAAGCGCGGCGGTGCGGCGGAGCCGGTTCCACGGCGGATGTGTTTGTTCCCCGCAGACCGAATCAGCCGACCGACGTGACGCCGAAGAAGGAAGCGCCAAACGCAGCGACCACGTGGGACTTCAGCGATCTGGGAGCGAGAGCCGCCTGCAGCTGCTCCAGGTACCGCCGGGCTGTTCCACCTGGCGTTTCCATGATGGCGGCGGCTCATTGCTTACAGAGCAACACATTTAAAATCCTCACTGTGGTTTGATCACGTACTGTTTTAGTCCGATCGGCGACTTTCAGGACTGAAAGAGACATTTCTGTGATTTTCCACCAAAGAAAATTTACCTGGAGCCACAAAACATGTTGGACCTTGTAATAATGTCACGTCAGCAAAATGTCATAATGTAATAGATGTTCAACTCATTATGTAATAACTTTACATATTGCAGCAGTTCTTACAAAATGCAGGTTAGATGATTAAACGCACTTATTTCTTTAAAGCTACAGATAAAACAGCCTGATGTCAGAAGTTAAGTTCTGTGGCGGCAGAAGAACTTCGCTCATTAAACGTCTCTGCAGCCATAAAATCCAGAATCCAGCGGCTGTGACTGTCCTTATCCTCAGAATGGAGTCAAAGGAAGAATTGTTTGTCTGTGTTGCAGGTTAAAGCAGCAGAAGGTGAATCTGTCTGCCACGTCCGCTGCCAACCCCCCCGCCGGCGCCACCCCCGCCCAGCCCCCCGGCCCGTCGCTGTACCCCCCCACCTCCGCGCCCAAACACAAGACCAGCGACAAGAGCGACAAGGCCGACAAGCAGTCCAAGAGACCGGCCGTCGTTCCGTTCCACCACCGGCTGAGCGTCACGCAGGAGGCCTCGCTGGAGCCGGACCCGCCGGGGGGGGGCCCCCCGCTCGGGAGCCTGGTGGCCCTGGAGCCCCCCATGGAGCCGCTCGCCCCCCTGCAGCCCTGCAAATACTCCAAAGCCCTGTCCAACGGCAGAAAAGCCCCCGAGTCCCTCCTGCACTCGCCCGTGTCCCCGCTGCCCCCTACGCTCAGCCCGCACCCCCGCGTCCAGGACCCCGAGGCGCTGGACGGACCCCTGGACGTCCCCGTCTGCCCGGAGGGGGCTCCGGGTCTGGGGGTGATGGCGAGCGAAACTGCCATGTACGCCGCCCTGCTGAGGCAGCGGGAGAGCGGCGCCGGCTGGTGGAGAGGCTTCAGGACTCCTCGCACCGATAAAAGTGACTTCAGACCTCCTGAACTCCCCAACGATAAACTGGAGGAAGTGAAGGCGGAGACCGCCGCCGAGGGAGCGCCACTTAAGAGGTGGGGGGGGGGGGGGGGGGTAATCACAGTGTTCTGGAAGAGGCGGGAAGTAACAGAGACGATCAAATTCTGTAATGGTGGAAGAAATGGGCCAGAATCACACTGGAGACGCTTTAAAATGGGAAACAAAGAGAGATTGAGTCCAGCTGCTGAGTAGTTTAGTGAAAATCTTTGATTTATTTTGAAGGAAGTTCTTGACAAGGAGGGAAAGAAAACAGCGACTGATGGATTAAAGAACATTACATCATGTATAGTCTCTATAAATCTCATCAATAGTCGATTGTGAAAAGCTAATATTTAAATATGTCGAGGCCCAGAATGGAAACGTAATCACACATATTTAATTCAAATTATCAGGAAATTGGAATGAAGTACAACTTATTTAATACTTCCACTATCCTATTACTTACGTAGAATAATATAATTTTGGCACTTGTGTGTCTCGATTATTTTCCATTTCTACATTATTACTTTGGTCAATAGTTTCATTGTTGATAATTATCATGTTCATCTGTTTTCTCATCAAATCGAATTTTGTTTTCGTTCAACATGGCATTCTAATTCTAATCTGGGCCTCGACGGAAACGTTGTTAAAACGCAATGTTTCTAGTCTGCATTGCAACTCAACAACAGTGAAATACAGTTAAAATGCAAAAACATTTAAATGTAACAGAGACACGATCACGTCTTCAAGTGAAAATGGAAAAACTTCAGTGGTGTTTTGGGGTCCGTTTACACGGAGTCACTGAAAACACGACTTTCTGAAAACACACTGTGGAAACCCTCTAGTGGCCCGGCATGATAACTACATCATTTTCAGCGCTTCTGTCAAAACAGGAACGTTTTCTCCAAACGATGTGTTTTCACTTGAAACGAGGCCTTACGGTAGCTTTTATCAAAGGCCTCTAACTTTTATTACGTAAGAACAAGAGGAAGCAGCGTGCAGCACGAGTTAACTGTGGGAAAATCAAAAGACATTTATTTGATGTTTTCTGGGTCCGGTCTGCTGGTGAAGGAGCTCTAATCATCAAATATCCTTCTGAACTCAGGAAATATAACCGTCTCCGTGTGTCGGCGTCCTCACAGGTTGTACACGCAGACCCACAAAAGGTTCAAGCTGTCGGAGGAGAAGCTGAGGGACCAGGTCCAAACTCTGGGCCTGTTCCAGCAGCCCGGCGTGGAGGCGCTGCGCGACGGCGGCGACGATCCCTACGACTTCAAGGAGGGAGACATCGAGTACACCTTCTCCTCCTCCAAGAGGCTAAAGGGTCAAGGACGAGAGCCCAACAAGAAGGCAAAGGTCAGAGGGCGCAAAGTTCAATCTCATTTTTGATAGATAGATAGATAGATAGATAGATAGATAGATAGATAGATAGATAGATAGATAGATAGATAGATAGATAGATAGATAGATAGATAGATAGATAGATAGATAGATAGATAGATAGATAGATAGATAGATAGATAGATAGATAGATCGATCTATGTGTGTGTTATCCGTTATGTCTTCCTCTCTGGAAGAAATCAGCAGCTCCTTGTAAATATAGTCAAACAGAACCTCCACAGTTTGTTTCTGCTGCCCCCTAGTGGTTAAAAAATACAGGTTTCAACATTTACTGTGCAGTCCTGTGCCCTTCAATACACATTAAGCCCCAAACATTTACAGAAACGTTCATAAAATACATGAATATAACGTCACACAGTTCACCGTGATTGCAGACATTTGTTTTGAAAGAGCATCGTGTAGCGTGGAGTGGTGAATGAGTGAGGCGTTTTATCTCCATTGTCGAAAAGTGTGATATTTGGCACAAAATGCAGCGTGTGACTCATCGTGCTCACAAATTGAGCCTGTTGGCAACGAATCCCCTGGAAAAGTGTCCGGACCAAACTGAGTTCCGATTCATTCACCAGGGAGAAGAAATCACCAGCAACGGCGCGCTGCCCGACGGGAAGGATGCCATGTCCATTTTTAACTCGGCTCCAAAGTCAGGTGAGAAGGAGCCGCCGCGCTCTGAAGAGTTTAGCTTATTAAAAGTGGCTGTTGTTGACGCCGTTTGGGTCGTTTCAGACGAGTCGGGGCAGGAAGACGCAGCCGCCAAAGCCAATCCCTCGCTGACCAGAGAGAAGGACCTGGTGGTCAACATCTCCGACCTGGACAACATATTCGACGAGGATGAGGAGGAGTTGGCGGTGAGACGTCCGGATTTAGGATCTACTTAAAATCAGAACCCGCTCTGTGAATTGCGTCGTAGTTCACGCACCGTTCTCCTGATGTGGACGTGAAGACTTTCAAATTAAAGCTGAAAATCTGCCTTTAACCTTCGGCCACAAAGAGGAAACTCCACCGAGCGACATTTCCACAGATCAGAGAACTAAAGAGTCTCAGAGAGTTAAAACACATATTAATGCTTCATTTTAAGCCTAATGTGCTTGTGTACGCTGAGCGGCTGTAATAGTGTTGATTCCCAAAAGAAAATCCTTGTGTGGTTGCTGGTTTTTTTGTTTTCAGTATTCATATAGAGGAAATCATTTGTGGGACATTTCTTTTTTTATTTCTTTGACAAATAAACAAACAACCCACCCCTCTCCAACCTCTCTCTTCCAACAGAAGATAATATAGATATGGAGTACGTCGTTGTCTTGAGTACGGCGTAAAAAATCTAAATAATAACAAAGAAAGCGAAGAGAAATAAAAACATTTACGGAATTAAAATAATAATAACAATAAAAAAGTTTAACAATAGACAAATAATAATAATAGTAAACATGCCTTCAGCTTCGTTCTAGTATTTAGTGTTGTTTTGGACTTTTAGTGCCGTTTTCTGGGTTTTCCTCTTTTAGAAGCTCTTTTTAAATCGTCACTGCTTATGAATCATCAAATAGTTTCTAAATATGGTCGTAGACTTCCAGTTTGTCTTTTGATATATTTATATATACGTTATTCTTTCCATGGATTTACATTGTGCCATGTTTTTTTATCCAAACACTAACTGTAGGTGCAGAAGTTTTCTTCCAGTTTAAAGCTATTAATCACTTTATTTGCAGAATTGAAAAGTCAATAAGTTTCTATTGTTTGGATCTGAACATTAGATCTGTTGGGTATAAATGCAGAAATATCATTTTAGAGTCCAGCGGAATATTTACAAATACGTAGAAGTGATTGTGGCTGCATTTGACTAGTTTTAGTGTTGAATCTGATGATGATGATGATGATGATGATGATGATGATGTTTTATCCGTCTCCCGTTACAGTGAAGGATGTTTTATTGAAATGAATCATTTTCTGCAGACTGTTTATCCAAACCAGCATTCGACTAAGGTACCAGTCTCAGCAGAAGAGCGCCCCCTGGGGAAGGAAGGAAGAGTAGCAGTACCTTATCCATCAAGTGAGTGATGACGCGTCACTTCTTTTATTCATTAAACTTCTGTAGACAACAACACTCCTCCTCCTCCTCCTCCTCCTCTTCATCTCTTTCCCCGTTCCTGTCTCCTTTCAGCAGTAGCAGATCTCCAGCGGATGTTTCCCACCCCGCCGTCGCTCGAGCAGCACCCGGCCTTCTCCCCCATCATGACGTACCGCGACACGCCGAGTCAGGAGCCGCCGCCACCCAGCAGCGCCGCCGACCACCTGCCGCCATTCGCCTCCGCCCAGCTGATGGAGTACAGGATGGAGATGGAGGAGGGTGTGGCCAGTCCCCGGCAGGATGACATCAAGGTGAGGAGAGGGGGGCGGGGGGTTAAACCGATCAGACACAAGGTCATTCAAAGAGCCTCACAAAGGCAAATATATACAGAAAATTACATTCAAATTATAGAACTAAAACGAGTCATTAAGCTGCAAGCAGCTACTGGCTGTACGTCGTCTAATGAAACGGGAAATTTGGGGTCAGTCAGATCAGAGCATGTACTCCCCACTTCCTGTTTCCAGCAGGTGGCGCCATGGCAGATGGTCGCCGTCGTCATATGTCTGCCATGAGATCCAGACTGTGGTGCAATCTGTAGAGTTTGAGGGCAATCGGCCCACGTTCAGGCTCTTCACACTGCACTTCCTGTTTCAGGGCCGCGGCCACGCCCTCGGACCTTTGTGGAAGATTTTTAATAACTTTAGCTCACTAATCTCTTTTCTATCAAATGGCAACGTTTGAGATTATTTGGAATTTCCCCCTGGGAAGAGTTAGCTCGAGTACGTTCTTAAATTTGTGCTAAAATTCGCCAAAATCCATCTTATTTTCTAAAATAACCAACTTCCTGTTGTTGTTGTTTTGGGGTGTGTACCCCTGGACTTTGCTTTGCGTCTTGTTTTGTACTGAATTTTGTCGCTCTGGGTGAAACATGACGCGGGGAATTAATTTTCTGAATCTTGCTGGCGCCGCCGTTGAGCCATGAGAATATTTTGTAATGAATTGATGTTAAAAGGAATAAATAACATGCTGGAATGATCTTGTGCTCGTCAGGATGATATCTGTTAAAGGTAAAAGAGTCTGTGCCTGTTAGTGCTCACTAAAGCCATGTGGAGGAAGAGACAGAATGTCACCGAGGCTCCGGAGAAAGTCGGGCTCATTAATTTGATCCACTTAAAATCCTGGCACGCGGGGAAAGTCGATACGGGGACTTGTTGGCCGACGGGCAGCCGGTCCACGTCAGCCTGGAACTGGTCCTGGAACACCTGGAGCTGGCTAATTAGCGCTGCGCGTTGTGATTCTCTGCCGGCTGTCAAACGGGAGACGCTAATCGGATTGAAATGCGCCGTTCGGCCGTCGGGTGATCTGGTTAGTGTGACGCTAACTGGTCGTCTAAACTATTTTAACCACATCTGGGTGGAATGGTGGCGACACCATTTAGAGACGAGAGCTCGTGCTCAAAGGTTTGCAGGTTTGATTCCCACTGGGACACGACGCCAACATGGCCGATTGATCGTATGGCAGGAAAACTATTTACCCAAGAAAGGCTCTGACTCCGTCTCCATGGAAACGCTGCTACGGCGCATAGTGACTAGTTGTTCTGCACATGCTCAGTAGCTGTACAGTAAGAAGTAAGTTTCCTCCGGAGTGTCGTTAGCAGTGAAACCTTTCATGTTCATGGAGCTCGATGCAGTCGTTCAAGAACGCGTAAAAGCTGCAACGTTAAAAAGTATGAAAGTTTGATTTTAACATAAATAATGTGAGATATTTGATTTGAACAAACATGAAAATGATAGTTTTGTATTTGTGTTTTTGTAAATGCACAAAAATATCTGTAAAATATTTAGAAAGTTGGATATTAACAAAATAACAGCCTGATGTAAAGTGATTGTAAGTTAATAAAGGGGCAGATAATATTAGACTGATCTTCTCTTCTGCTCATTCAGACTGTCGGTTTGGAAGTTTTGTTGTGGGGAGGGTTTTATAATTATTACTTTTAAATGAAAATTAAAAAAAACAAAACAAGCTATAAATAACGACAAATTCAAATACGTATATATCTTTAAGTTTCAGAGAAATTTAAAAAACCCTGATCCGGACGATATGCAGGCGTTTCCCTCACACCAGCTCCGGTCTTTATCCCTCGCCGCACCGTTTCTGCAGCCTTCAGCGTTTCATCTCATGCTGATGCCGTTTCTCTCGCTGTAACGTCGATGTAAACTTTAAAGTCTAACGTTTTGTCTCATCTGCAAACTTAACTGTCATCCTTCACTCTTATTTTGTAGAAATAGACAGGAAGTTGAAGGGTTTCTCTGCTTTACTGTGTTGACGTAACGTCTGGTCTGTCTCCAGCCTCAGATGGGCTCCTCCATGTTCGCTCCGCTGTCCTGCCTCCCCAGCCAGACTCTGCCTCCGCTCAAGCTCCCCGACCAGTGCTACTACCGTCCCTCCTGGGCTCTCCTCCCCAAGATGGAGCATTTTCCTGCAGTCATGCATCCCCAGAACGCAGCTTTCAACAAGGACGGATACACGTAAGTGTTCAGCAGTGAGACACTGCTGGCTGAACGGTCAGTCCAGACCTGCAGTGGGAGGGCTTCACAAAGAGCGGAAACAGATGAGGAACAAGAAAAACTAAAATCTTCATTTCATCATGTGTGATAAGTTAGTTTCAGAAAAGTTTGAATCATACGACACATGCTGAGCCTATCGAGGCTGACGTATTAAGAGTAATAACCTACTATGCGTTGAGTTTTACTCAATGAAATGTGATGATGAACCTGAATCCTCACATTTTGTGAATCATCACGAGGGCTGCAAGAATGACAGGAAAAGGCCTGCGGGCCGCCAGTCTCTCATTTCTGACCTGCAGAACATCCTTGTTCTTACATATTGAAGAAGGTCGTAGCAGCTGAGACATCTGATTGGATGGGGAGCGGCATCCTGCAGCCAAACCTTCAGCCGTACCAAGTTTATGAAACTTTCTTCACTATGAAGGTCACAAACAATTTCATCGCAACTTTTCAATGAGCACTTCATGAAAGTTTCAGTAAAGTCATGGTGGTCATGAGGTTCGAATGTAGTAAGAATGACTTCCCTCTTTTCAATAAGCTCAGAACTTTCTGAAATCGACTGCAAAGAACGAAAATGAGGTACGACGCAGCAGGTAACCGGACTGCAGCCTGCAGTACGGCTGGGCAACGTATCAATGGTTCATCCTGCAGCGCAACGTAAATATCACAAGGAAACTACAATAAATGAGGTTTTCATCGCTGCTCAGCAAGTGGAGAATCTGAATTATAAAAGAAAAATGCAGTGAAAACTTAAAAAATGTGGGCTGTGACTACACTTCCAGCTTTGTGGCGTCATTTTCCTTCTCCTCATTGTGTCTTCCAGAAACGTGCCCAGCGTCAACACCCTGATGGACCAGGACTACGGCCAGTTGGGCGCCGCCACGCCCTCGGTGGGCACCACCATGGGCATCCTGCCTTCTCCCGCCACCCCGCGCTTCTCCGTGCCCACCCCCCGGACGCCGCGCACACCGCGGGGCATCAACGCCGCCAGCTCGGGCCAGGGCTCGGTGAAGCAGGACGGCACGGAGCTCAGCTCGCCGGCGTCCACGCCGTCCACCAGCCTGCCTCTGAGCTCGGTGGAGCCGCTGGCCCGACCGGGACCCTCGCTGCCCGAGGCCCACAGCCTCTACACCATCCTCCTGCTCTCCGACTCCGTCCTCAGCGTCTTCAAGGATCGCAACTTCGACAGCTGCTGCATCTGTGCCTGCAACATGAATGTCAAGGGGGCGGACGTCGGCGTCTACATCCCAGACTCCACCTGCGAGGATCAGTACCGCTGCATGTGCGGCTTCAGCGCCATCGTGAACCGGCGGCTGGCGCACGGCACGGGCCTCTTCCTGGAGGACGAGCTGGACATATACGGTCGGACTTCCGAAGTGGGCCGGGCGGCCGAGCGCCGGCTGGCTCTGTGCCGGCGCGACCCGACTCTGGGCGACTCCAGAGCCAAGCGGGCGCCGGACGCATCGCCCGCCTCCCCGTCGGTCATGGTCCTCCTGCAGCAGCAGTGCTCCCAGCCCATCTCCTCGCTGGCGTCGCTGCAGCTGCCCCTCAGCTGCTCCTCGCACGGACGCAAGGGGGCGCTGCTGCAGAGCTGGATGTCGGAGAAGCAGTGGGCGGACGGGAGCGACGCCTGCGTGGAGTGTTACAACGCTCTGGAGCAGGGGCTGCAGTACGTAGACAACCCCACCGGGGGGAAGGTCGACCCGGCGGTGGTCAGGAGCACCGCGCTTCACTCCTGGCCTCACACCAACGGTAAGAATCTACCGGCGCTCGCACAACTACCTTCTTTGGTGTTTTTTAATGTTGTTAACATGGTTTGTCTCTTCGTGTGTGTGTGTGTGTGTGTGTGTGTGTGTGTGTGTGTGTGTGTGTAACTCTCCAAAGTGGTGGACATGAGCCTGTTGTCGTCGCAGGACATGGTTCGTATGCTGCTGTCCTTGCAGCCTTTCCTGCAGGACGCCATCCAGAAAAAGAGAACCGGGCGGACGTGGGAGAACATCCAGCATGTTCAGGGTCCGCTGACGTGGCAGCAGTTCCACAAGATGGCTGGCCGAGGCTCGTACGGTGAGATTGTTTGGATCCTTGTTGACTATGAGCGGGTAAAATCCCGAAGAGAGAGATTGTGAACTCTTCGTTCACACTGCAGGGAAAAGAGATCCAATTCAGAGTTTCTTTTACTCACAGTGACTCACATCTGACCTGTTTTGTTTCCGTGTCAAAGCGCCATTCCAAAGTTTTCACACCAGACCCAGGCCTCCTTCATATGTGGGACCAGTTCAGATATTTTTCTCCATGTGTTTGGCGTGACTCCATGTCGCCTTCTGCGCTCTGGAGCCCGAAAACATTCGGTCCGATCACGTTCACATAGATAGAGGTTGTATTTAGAATGTAATATAAATGATCACGCAAAACAACAAAATGGGAATTGAGCATCAAGAGCTGTAGTGTGAACGGAGCCTTTCAAAACTCCCTAAACTGGTCATAATCTGTGTTTTCCTCAGGTTCCGAGGAGTCGCCGGAGCCCCTGTCCATTCCCACGGTGTTACTGGGCTACGACCGGGAGCGGGACTTCTTGGCGTTGTCCCCCTTGGCGTTGCCGTTCTGGGAAAAGTTGCTGCTGGAACCTTACGGGGGCCAGCGAGACGTGGCCTACGTGGTGGTCTGTCCCAACAGCCCGTCGCTGCTCGCCGCGGCCCGAGACTTCTTCCAGGAGCTCAGCGCCGTGTACGAGGTGAGGAAGAAGCAGGTGTATTTAACCGGGACGTGAACTTGCAGACATCTAACAGGAACATCTGTCGTAGACGTGTCGCCTGGGGAAGCATCGTCCTCTGGCCAAGGTGTCCAGAGACGGCCTGGTGCATGTGGGCGGAGCCGTGGAGGGCGACAAGGAGGAGGAAGTGGAGGTGGACCAGTGGCTGACGGGACCCTGGGCCGGACAGCAGCAAGCCGACAACCTCAGCAAGCTCAAACTTTATGCTTATGCGTGCAGGCAGCAGCTCGGTGAGAACGCCCGCCGGACGGTTTGTAGAAGCGCCGAGCAAACTGCTGCTGATCGTTGATGTCGTGTCTCGTTTGTTTCCAGGGCCGCAGCTTTCCTCGCTGTCGTTGGACAGCAGCCTGCTGGTGCCTCCCAAAGCGCCGCCTCCCGTCACCAGCTCGTCCTCGGCTCAGCCCGCCTCCGCCGGCCAGCCTCAGGCCTGGGCCCCCGACGGCGAGCAGGCCGCGGCGGCCGCCGGCTCGGCCAACGCCGCCACCCCGACCGGAGCCGCCTCCTCGGGCCAGGCGGGGGAGGCGGCTCAGGGAGGAGCCGGAGAGGTGAAAGGAGCTCCGAGCGCCACGCCACCAGCCGCCACACCAGCAGAAAACCCTGAAGTGTAAGGCCACGCTAACACACACACCAAAACCATTAACTCCCGAGTGTGACTTCCTGCTTTCAAAACAAAAGCATCACGGAGTGGAAAAAAATATCGATGCTAACCAGGTAGCTCAGGTCGCTACATCACTGTGAAACACTGAGCAGGGAGCGTCTCCATGGCAACAGACGCTGATCTCCTTTGACCTCCTCTATTCAGAAGGTTTAGTCGTTAACGTCCCAGAATCTGATGGATTGAACCTTGATGATGACAAATCATCAAGGAAGATTTCATGGAATTTGGGTGAGAAGTTTTTATGAAAACTTTTTTTATGAAATACAAACCAATAAATAAAAACACGCAGCCAAAGCGTTTACCTTCTCGCCCCTTTTGTTGGCGGTCGATTTATCTGCAAAAATTACAAAAAACTGCAAAAAAGCCGATGGGAAGTTGGTGAAAAACCCAAAGTGGAGGAGATACTCGACAGGCAAACACAACATTTATTCTGAAATTTCTCCGTGTTTTCCCATGCTCCTTTCTCACATTTGTTTTCTTTAAATTCTTCTTTCTGATATTTGTTTTTTGCTCTTATACATCGTCTTTAACGTTTAACTGAGTTTAATTTTTTATTCTGTCTTTGGTTGCCGCTCTGCAGCTCCGCTGAACACGCCCGGATCGGCATCCCCACGGGAGCCGACAGCGTCGACAGCCACGCCAACCCCCCAGCCATCGTCATTTACATGGTTGACGCCTTTCTGAGTTTAAGCGGCGCGAGAAACGAAGGCGGGGAGGAGGAAGAGGCTGATGAGGTGGAGGCGGGCAGCGTTTGGCTGCTGGGGCTTCTGCGCTGCTACACCGAGATGCTGCAGACGTTGCCTGAAACGCTGAGACCCGCGCTGGTGCTTCAGGTAATGAAATCCCCCGGATTGTCGGCGGCAGGTTGTCAAACAGGAGCCGCTCTGGATCGCCGTCGCTTTGTGTTCCAGGTTGTGCCGTGCGAGTATCTGCTGCAGCCTCCCAGTGGAGAGAAGCCCTTGTACCTGCAGCACCTCCGCTCTCTGGCCTTCTCCTGCTACTCTCAGTGCCGACGGCTGCTGCCGCAGCAAACGCACATCAAGTCCCTGACCGGCTTCGGCCCCGTGTCCACCGTCAGCTCCGTCCTCAGGAGTCCCGAGGTGAGCAGGAAGCGTCTTCAGAGACGGCGTCTCAGCAGGGTCAAGGCCCCCTGCAGACTCCCATAAGAGCCAGCTGCTGAAAAAAAAAAGTATTTCATACTCCGAGAAGAAGCTATCAAACTAGCAGACCACGCCCCCTCACAACAGGCCACGCCCCCTCACAGCAGGCACACCTCTGTGAAGCGGCGTTTTAGCCTTTCAATTGCACAGCCTACCCTCTTACTTCTAACGTTTTCAGAAAAACGTTTCTCCGAACTGTTTTAGTAATTAAAGAGAGAGTTTGTGTCTGAGCCGCCATGTTGGTCTGGCTTTACCTGCAGGAGCTGAGTGATGCATTCAGGTGCCTCACGTAACTCCGCCCTCCCACATGTTAACGAGCTGCCGCGTTCATGATAAACATGATTAAAATATGACAGATAGTCGTCAGCGAGCCGGAACATGCATGTGCACCGACGGGCTTCGGATGGTTGGAACAGCAGAACCAAAGTTCTTCAGTCAGACGGAGCTGGACGGTATTAAAAAATGGAAATAGTAGAGTGATTACGCTTTTTAAATTACCATGTAACCACAGCTAATGTTTCCTTTCCATAACATTAAAAAGAAAGCACGGCCACTTTTACACCCCGACACAGACTTGCTCCACTACAAAGTAATTCTCGTTCACATTTTGAATTCAACATATTTTAGACCTGAAAAAGTTTGAATTGACAAAGAAAGACATTGAAAAAACACAATCTGACTTCTGATGGTAAAGAAACCGCAGCGACATGTCAAAATAAATGATTTATGTATTTTCTCTTTATATTTTCTTGCATCTATAAGTGGTGCTTCTTCAAACCCACTTTGTGCAGCACTCAGCGTTTATCTGTTTTACTGATCCTTCCCCACAGTATGGGAATTCTGCTCCGAGGAGCTGCCACCAGTAAATAAACCAAAAAATAGTGTTTCTGAAATAAAACTCTCCATAAAATGACAGCATCTGACTTCCTCCTCCAGCATCCGAGCCCCGTGCAGCTCTACCCCCCGCCCTTCATCCTGGGCCCGACCCGGGCCAAGCAGCCGGAGCCGGGAGAGGTCTGGGCCGAGCTGCCCCCCAAATACAACGTGCTCTACGTGGGATACTGCCTGTCACATGACCAGCGGTGGATCCTGGTGTCCTGCACCGACCAGCAGGGGGAGCTCCTGGAGACGTGCATCATCAACATAGACGTTCCCAACAGGTGAGCAATAGGATGGACTTGTTACTGTGGAATTGTTGCATGTGATGCTTTTTTATTTGTGAAGTGAGAAAATTGAGCCTGTGAGTCAAGACTGAGGGAAAGCAAGACCCTGACGTTATGGAAGAAGGGCAAAAGTTAACATTCTTAAAAAGGCAGTTACAGATACATTTCCAGGGCCAAACAAATTACACATAAAAATAATTTCTGATGCTCATAACTCCATATTCAAGTTCGGTGTGAATGAGGCTCTGATGTTAAAATCCTTTTTTTTAATTTGTTTCTCTCGTGTCAGAGCTCGACGCCCCAAGGTCTCCGCTCGCAAGATGGGCCTGCAGAAGCTGTGGGAGTGGTGCATCGGCCTCATCCAGATGACATCACTACCGTGGAGGATCGTCATTGGTCGATTAGGCAGGCTCGGTCACGGCGAGCTAAAAGGTACGGCTCTTTCACCACAATTTTCTTTTTCTTTTTTTTAATACTTCTAATTGTCTGGGTTTTGTTTCCTGTTCCTCTCTGGACCAGACTGGAGCTCCCTCCTCGGAGAGCACTCCCTCCATTCCATCGGACGCCAGCTGAGGGAGGCGTGCCGGATGTGTGGGATCTCCGCCGCCGACTCTCCCAGCATCCTCAGCGCCTGCCTGGTGGCCATGGAGCCGCAGGGCTCCTTCGTCGTCATGCCCGGTGAGTCACGGCGATATTATACATCCGAGCCCGGAAGCTCAGGTTGAACGTGGGTTTGTCACTCGGGTGTTTCAGACGCGGTGACGATGGGCTCGGTGTTCGGCCGCAGTACCGCTCTGAACCTGCAGACGTCCCAGCTGAACACGCCTCAGGACGCTTCCTGTACGCACATCCTGGTCTTCCCCACGTCCGCCACCACCCAGCTGGCGCCCAGCTCCTACCCCACCGAGGACAACAACGGTAGGAACAGAAGCTCTGCTGCATGGGAGGAACTCGCTTGGGGGGAATTCCTGCAGAGAGTTTGTACGTTACTCTTTAGACTGCGGGAGGAAAAACAAAGAGAGAAGTCTTAGTGTGAGGCAGGAGCGCTTCCCACTGCTCCACCGTGCATCCTCACGGAAATATAATCACTTTTATTTCTCGTGGAAATGCAATTCATGAAGAAAAAGAAGCTTTGTAAGTAACCAAAAGGTTCACGTGCAAATCAAGTTTTTTTTTTTTCCCGGAAAATAATATAAAATAAAAATAAAAAACCACACATAAACTGATAAAATGGCAAATCCAATCTAGTATTAAGTGATCATAGATCAAGAAAAGGAATAGAGATAAAAGTGTTACAGTAAAAATAAATAAATAGAAATAAGTTTTAAAAAAAAAATGTAAACAAAACCATGTTTATCACTAAAACCTTCATGGCTCAAAGTTCACATCTAAAAACTACTAACAGCTTCTTTATCTGTCACTCAGATCAAGATGAGATATTTCACTGACAAATTGTCAAACTCTTTATTTCATTTTTCAGTGAAGTAATAAAAATGTAATATTTTTTTTACAATGACCAGCAGAAATCTTTAAATGAAAAGATTCAGAAAGAAAAAAATCTATTTTTTATCTACTAATTTAAAAAATATTAAAAATATGCTAGATATTCATTTTACTTTTTTACTGCCACCTTTAATAAACTGTTGATTTCCTGAAATCTGTTGTAGTTTAATATTGTTCCTCCACCTTTTTCTAGAAGAGTAATTACACATGTGAACGCACACACATTTCTACACTCAAACTCTGCTCACTTTTTAAAACCTAAACTGCAAATCGAATATATAAGAGCTCTCCTCAAAAAGGTAAAAATCACATCAGCAGACACAAGGCTTGACAAGGAAATACATTATTACAAGAATATTAATCTTAAGTGATTAAGATTAGGAAACACATTAAAGCAACGTGTAAGAAAAGTATAATAGTAAAAACTAGACCAAGACAAAGGTAATATATTGTTTGATGGACATCCTGAGCAGATGTTTTTTTAATGTCCTGATTTTAAAGAAGTGTGTGTCAACAGGAAGTGGGTACCACAGGTGAAGAGTGGAGGAACTAAAAGCTGCTTCACCTTGTTTCTTCGAACTCTGGGAGGATTTAGTAAACTGGCTGTTCTGGATGGTTCAGGTCCGACGAGTAAATCTGACAACTCATCAAAAGTTCATCATGTTTTCAAATCTTTATATTATTAACATGCAGTATGTGTAACATTCGTTCTAATATTTGCCTTTATGTGCAAAAATACCTTTAAAAATAGAATGAAAATCAATCGGGCTGCAGCCACCTGACAGTACCTCAGAGCCACACCCAGGGGGCGCACTCCTCGTTTAGGCTTTAATCTAACAGTGTGTTGTTGTGAAGAAGAATGTAAATCTGGGCTACGTGGAAGTCGAAGTGTCCTGCGCTTCCCTCTGATGACTGTTGTTGAATGAGACAAAGATTAAAGCCCAAACAGCAGCGCCGGATGGGAACGACGATGATCTGAGTGAGAAACGAACCTCCACCACCGTGCTGACCTCTGACCCCCCCCCCCTCCCCCCTCCCCCCTCCCCCCTCCCCCCAGACGACATGTTTGATCTCCCGTTCCCTGATGAGCTGGAGAATGACATTGGCCATGACATGATGCTGATCACAGGGAACCTGCACCCCTCCCCCACCTCCTCCCCCGTGCCGTCGCCCGGCTCGCCCTCCGGGATGGGGATGGGGTCACACTTCCAGCACACCAGGGTGAGTTTTTCTACACTCGTAACATAACAAAGGTTTTTACACAGCCACTTTTTGAAACGATGTATTAAGACACACACACACACACACACACACACACACACACACACACACACACACACACACACACACACACACACACACACACACACACACGTGATGTTGTCTATCTACTTGTACATGTACTGAACAACTCCTTACCACGGTCGCGGGAGCAGTACTTTCATAAAGTTGTGTTTTTCTGCCGGGTTCCATGGAGGTGACATGTTGGTGTTTTCTAAAAGTGACTTTTTTAGTGACTCGGAGCGCCGTTGTGTAAACGGACCCCAAAACACAGCGACATGTAAACTGGGCTTGAAACTGGTTTAAAAATCTGCAGCAGGATTACTCGCATGCAAAAAAAAAACTAAAAACTGAGAGAATGTTGTACATTCAATTTTAAAACAGTTTAAATTGCTTTTGGAAAACTTTACTGATTTTATATATTTTTGGGGAAAATGTTCCAAACTGCAGTTTCAGATCCGATAGCGCTGCTTTAATAAATGTTCCTTTAAACGGCGAAGCTTCTTTCGGTTTTCTAATAATGTGGACTAAATGTAGAATTCCTAGCGTATTGTTCTCTGTGTGCACGCGTGTGTGAGGCTTTATTACCAAAGCAAACAGCACCCACTAGTGGCCTGGCATGCTAACTACATTGTTTTCAGTGTTTCTGTGCCAGCGGACGTCGTTTTCAGAACGTTTCCGTGTAAACGCCAAACTTTTCTGAAACAAAACCGTAAAAACTGTTTTTACTCAAAATGTTGTCGTGTAAACGGGACCTGCTTTTCATTAATCCAGTGAGTAAAACATCACCATAGTTCAATTGCGTATGAATAAAAGTACGTTTCGTCTCACTGGTTGAAAGTTATTTAATTCTCATTTCATTAAAATATAATTAATTAAGGCAGTCATACATGTACTATGAATGCGTAGAGTATCTTCTACACAACCGTGTGTGGTTTGTTTCATATTTTTAAATTCCACCACCAACCTGAAGCATGTGGAGCGAGAACATCGATGGGCCTAACACAGAACCTTGAGGAACACCAAACAGTAAATTATATTCTTTGGAAGAATATTGAGCATCTTTATAATCGGAGTAAAAACCATTTTAAATGTTTTCAAGAAAACAAAAGTGATTTTATTCATTTATTTCCAAACATGTAAAAAATAAATAAACGTACAATAAAGGTGGAAAGCATTCCTTGTTTTTTTTTTGTCTTAACATGTTACAGATTATCCGCCGCATTTTAAAAAAAAACAAACAATAATAATACCTGTAATCATAATAATCGGAAACAAATGAATGTCGGCGAGGTTCAGCCAGACATCTGCCTCGTATCGCCCTGTAGTCATTTCTGCAGACATTCTTCTCGCTGTGACTTTTTATTACCAGTTCATCCGAGTCCAACGACGACGCATACCTCTTCAGGTTGGGATTTGATTTTTTTGCGCTCGGCAGCAGCAGGGCTCTTCTCCTGCCGTCTTTACCGACACTCTGCGCCTCGTATTATCGCACGCCAAGTGTAATCGACGCCCAGGAATTTGTCTGGGAGGCACGTAAGGCAACAGATGCGTTGACAAGCTCCGTTCGGGGCACATTTCACGCGGTACATACAGTACTGACAAAGTGTGGGAACGACCTGGATAAAGTATAGCTGTTCAGCAGGAAGTTAATTTGCGGTGAAGCCATGTGGCGCGTACATCAGTTCCATATTAGCCTGCAGGGAGAGGAAAAAAAAAAACTGCAAACACATGTGTTGCTCTTTCTGTGAATTAGAAGAACAAGAAACAAGAAAACTCCAATGAAAACGGCTCTGGAGGACATCTTTTGGATTTGTCTTTGCGGAGTTTGACCTGTGTGTGTTTAAAACTTCTCCCACCGTTTAATCTTTTAAAAGCTCCAGTGATTGTAGGTTCAGGAATAACCCCCAAAAGCCGCCGTACCAAATCAAAAAGAAATGGTGATCCGGGGAGGAAACTGCTGACTCAGTCCGTATGCAGACGATGTCTCACTATATCACACCCGTAACTTCCCTCATCTGCCGTTTGTTTCTCTTCTTCATTCCTCTTATGTTCTGAAGTAAAAACCTCAGAACAGTTGGAGTTAGATCTGCTCTGTGGAGAAATGCCGGCTGCAGTCTGACGACCCAGGATCTGCCGGGTTGAGAGGTTGTAAAGATGTTGTGTTTGCAGAGCCAGGGGGAGCGCCTGCTGTCCAGGGACAACCCCCCGGAGGAGCTGAAGCAGCAGCCGCTGGCTCTGGGCTACTACGTGTCCACCGCCCAGGCCAGCGGCCTCCCACACTGGTTCTGGGCGTCCTGCCCGCAGGCGGAGAGCCAGTGTCCGCTCTTCCTCAAGGTATTTCTCAGTGGAAGTGACTCGATGGGCCCAGATGAGTTCAATCTGCCAGGATGAAGTCTAGACTTCTTCTTCTTCTTCTTCACCAGGAAAGCTGCTCGCAGAAACGCATTTCTGCTTCGCTCAAACGACTTTTAGACTTCAGATGGTGAAACGCAGAGAATCACAATCTGTTTCCTCCTCTTTTCAAAAGATGGACCTGAAAGTTATCATCTCAAACTTTACTAAAATACAACCTTTGTAAACGTTACTCGCAAAAGTATCCCCCCAAAAAACTTGAGAAATAGGTATAGATTTTTTTTAACAAAACCAGAAGTTATATATATATATATATATATATAGATTTAACTCCATATATTTATATATATATGACCATCTAGAAACAATAATCTATTCTTTAAACATTTATGATTTATGAGACAATTTTAACATTTTAGCTCTTGATCAAGTTTTTTTGCATATTTTTCCATTTCTAAACTTTTTTTCTTCAAGAAATTCAAATTATTTTAGAATTTATAAAACCGTTTCAGCAGTTTTCCCTCATTTCTTGTGGTTTTTTTCAATTTAGTTTTTTTTCTCATTGTGCCTTTTTTTTTTTTTTTTTTATCCAGGAGTGAAGACTCCTTTTCAAACTTTAAATGGAGGTTTGAAGTTGTGTGTGTTTTGCCCTCAGGCGTCTCTCCACCACCACATCTCCATCACACAGTCGGAAGAGACGGTGTCTGACAAGACGAAGAGGACTCCTCACCCCTTAGACTCAAAGACCACCTCCGACGTGCTCAGGTAAATAGATGGGGGTCGTGCAGGTGAACGAAACGAAAGGACAGTGAAGCTGATCATTGTTGTTATTGTGCTGAATGGATGGTTGAACCGTAACATAAAAACAATTACCTTATATTTAAACTTTTTATTTGTTGTGGCACAGGGCAGGCGGGATGGAAATGACATTTTATTTTGCAAAATTAGTATAAAAAGTGACTCCAATTTCAAAATAAAGCCAATTTTAATGAAAGCTTGTGGTGCAAAATACAATGAAATGTAAAAAAAACAACAACTTCCTTTATAGCTGCTGTATTCTGGGTGTTTCTTTTTTAAATCAGAGGATAAATGTTAGTTTGCTGCCTTCATGGCAGCGTCGCTGATCCTCGGCTCGGCTCTCAGGGTTCTGCTGAGTCACTACTCTTGGTGGTTTGCTCGGGGGGGGGGGCCTCTTGTGAGCTGCATGTTTGACGCCCCTGATGTGGAGAGTCTGTTTAGTTTTTTGATATTTCTGTGTACATCGGCATCTTTGAATTGTCGTTTTTTTCTTTTAAAACTTCTTGATTTGTATCGTCATTGTTTGTGCTTTTACCATCTATCTTCTGATACTTTTATATATTTTCACTTTCAGATACTCATGATAATAAGAATAGTTTTTATATAGTGCCTTTCAGGACACTCAAAGACGCTTTACATCCTTCGTTCCCTCCAGACTGGATGCTGGTAAACTACGTCTGTATGACTGACGGAGGACTTGAAGAGTGAAACACCAAAATGTGCAAATGGAATAAATACAGAATTGAATCGACTCTAAAGATAAAATGCAATCAAAACAAATCTATATATATTTCACAATACAAGGTGATAGAACTGAGTGTCAGTGGCGGTATAGAGTCTCGCTCGCCGCTCAGTGTTGCTGCCTGACAGGCTAGTTAGCATCGATACGAGCTAACGGCGCTAACTCAACGCCACGAACAAATGTGGTGTTGGTGAAGGGCTGCGCTCTACCGAGGGTAGTTCTAGTTTTGTTCTTTATTTATTGTTTGTGTGCTGCTGAAACGTTGAATTTCCCTGTGGGATTAATGAAGTGTGTGTCCGTCTCTGTCTCTGTCTCTGTCTCTGTCTCTGTCTCTGTCCCTGTCCCTGTCCCTGTCCCTGTCTCTGTCTCTGTCCCTGTCTCTGTCTCTGTCTCTGTCTCTGTCCCTGTCTCTGTCTCTGTCCCTGTCCCTGTCTCTGTCTCTGTCTCTGTCTCTGTCTCTGTCTCTGTCCCTGTCTCTGTCCCTGTCTCTGTCTCTGTCTCTGTCTCTGTCCTCGCCGGCAGGTTCGTGTTGGAGCAGTACAACGCCCTGTCATGGCTGACCTGCACGCCGGCAACGCAGGACCGGCAGTCCTGCCTGCCGGTCCACTTGGCCGTACTGACTCAGATGTACAATGCCGTCCTGAACATGCTCTAGCCCTCCCGGGAAATACAAACAAACAAACAAAACAAAACTCCCTGCAGGAGAAGTGAGGCTTCAATACTTTCGTGCCTATGCCTCTTTCCCTCCACCAGAGGGCAGCAGAGCTCCTCTGAAACGTGGATAAAGTCTTTTGGGGCGCAAAAGAAGAGGAGAAACTATCCCAGGGCTGGAATGTAGTGAGAACGGAGCAGTGATCTGGGTGACGGGGGCAGTTTGGACCTTGGAGGAGAAGCAGGATTGTTTTGGACTCGTGACGCTGTGCAGGATGTTTCCACATGTTTTTGTACAGAACTGCACCGTGGAGCTTCATCAAACGCACTTTTTGTTCTTTGGTTTTGTTGTTTTCTTCTCACTTTCCACAAGTCAGAGAATATTACAGTTGTTTATATTGTCAGGCATACATTTCCAAAGAATGGAAACTTATTTTTAATATTTAAAAAGAAGAAAGTGAGAAACTTCAAACAAACAAGGCCTTTTTTTTTTCTTTTTTTTCTTTTTTTCTCGTTCGGATCCGAAATAAGAAAATTTGTCCTTTTCAATGCAATTGTAAAGACGCCATATTTATACAAATTATATCATGTCATAGAATTTGATATATAGATCTATATATATACATATATATAAATAAATGTATATACATAAATATATATTACCTCTTCCAAGCGGGCACTTAATGATAAGATGTGGACACACAGTATATCAGAAGATGCATTGTAGTTTCTTCTTTTTTTTGTTTCTACAGATACTGAACATTTTACTGTTTTATTTAATTAAATTAAATTGATGCAGGAGATACAGTATGCTGTATATTTATGGTGTTCCTTTTCTGCTTAAAAGAAAGAAAGAAGACTTGAAATACGCAATAAAAAACACCATTGTATTGCAAGTGATTGAATATTTAAAAGCGTTTCATTGGCCCTCCTAAATGATGTCAAACTGGGAGAAGTGCGTCTCGCTCTGCTCTTTGTTAAATGCCTCGCATGTTTGTATATATACACTTTTCAACCGTGGTTTTTATTTCTTTTCTTTTTTTTTTAAAGCTGTACATTTCATGGCGATTGGTTTACTTTGGAGTACTTCATATCAAAGGTTTTTTTTTTTTTTTTTTCTCTTCGAGCTATTTTGATATACAGTATACAGCAAAAGTCGTTTAATTACAGCCAAGGGGTTCAATTGCCAAGTACGTATAAACAAATGTACAGACGGGCAAAGATTTGTTATGTCATCACTTTGAATATCGGACAGATCCGCTGCAGAACGGAGATCTGTTACTTTTACACTCTTTTTTAGTAAATTATTAAAACTCTGGAAACTGATGTTTGGTTCTGTCCTCTTTTAAAACAGGAGACTCTAATCACATGTTTCATCTTCATATCATGATGTATTATATTAACGGTATGGAGGAGAGGAGAACGTCAGGTGGGGGCGGGAGCAACTTCCCACTGTGTCTTCAAATCAAAATATGTTTTCAGAAGTGAAACGACAGAGAACAAAGTGTAAACAAGCTTTTATCATAGGTGGATGGAACGAATGATAGAACGATCCATTGATAAAACCATATAGAGAACCAACAATAGAACGATCTATAGAACAATAGATGGAACGTAGGATAGAACGAACAATAGAACCATTACAGAATGGACGATAGAACCAATGATAGGTAGAACGATAGAGCCAATGATAGGTAGAACGAGATATAGAACCAATGATAGGTAGAACGATAGAACATGAGATACAGAACCAACGATAGGTAGAATGATAGAACCAATGATAGGTCGAACGAGATATAGAACCAATGATAGAACGATAGAACCAATGATAGGTAGAATGAGATATAGAACCAATGATAGGTAGAACGATAGAACATGAGATACAGAACCAACGATAGGTAGAATGATAGAACCAATGATAGGTCGAACGAGATATAGAACCAATGATAGGTCGAACGATAGAACCAATGATAGAACGACAGAAACAGTGATAGGTAGAACGATAGAACACGAGATACAGAACCAACAATAGGTAGAATAATAGAATGATAGAACCAACGATAGGTAGAATAATAGAATGATAGAACCAACGATAGGTAGAACAATAGAACCAACGATAGGTAGAATAATAGAATGATAGAACCAACGATAGGTAGAACAATAGAACCAACGATAGGTAGAATAATAGAATGATAGAACCAACGATAGGTAGAACAATAGAACCAACGATAGGTAGAATAATAGAATGATAGAACCAATGATAGGTAGAACAATAGAACCAACGATAGGTAGACCAAACAACAGATAATGATAGATAGAATGATTGGAAGGTAAAACCATCAGAGTTTTGAGAATCCTTGATCTACAAGATTCAGGTAAAACAGGAGCAGATCATCAGTGCAGGTTTCTCACCTCCTCCTCTTCCTCTTCTTCCTCCTCCTCTTCCTCACCAGGAGAGCACTGCTGGCAAACAGTCCAGTTCATCTCCTCCTCGGTCCGATGAGACTCCTGGTACCTCTGCTTCAGGTGTGTGTGTGTGTGTGTGTGTGCGTGCGTGTGTGTGGTTTTATTATTACAAAAACAACCAACAGCGCCCACAAGTGGCCCAACATGCAAATTACATCGTTTCTATGTAAACCAAAATCGTTTTCCGTGTAAACATGAAACTTTTGCAGTTTCACTTGAAACGTGGCCTCAGTTTCTATCAGCTCATACGTACGTTTTCTATACGGCTTCATCAGAACCAGGAGCCGGGATCACCTCACCAAACCGCCACGCCTGTACAGGTCAATCCAGAATAAAAGGCCGAAACATTTAAGCGTAATTGACGCTAAACTTTTGATTGTCCTGCTGTCAGGAGGTGTGAATCACTGTTTCGGGAAGATTCCGCCACACAAAGGGGTTGCCACATCTTCCCTCAACAATCAGCATCATGACCGCTGATTGTGAGAAACAAAGAAAAGGATGTGAGCCGTCATGTTTCCCGCAGCTTTTCTCTTTTCCCATGTATAATGACGAGATAAATAAGCTTCACTGGAAGTGCTTCCTGTTGAACAGGATCGACTCGTTTCAGATTGTTTTTGCGGCTACGTGCTGCAAACATGGCAACAATTGAGCTGCAGGCCGGTGTTGCTGAGCAGGTGGGAAGGTCACCTCCAGCAGTTTAAGGTGACGCTGCACCGGGCTGGAGAGGTTAAACCTTCTTCCTGTGCTGAGATGTTCTGACGCTAAAGCCCGTTTACACAACAACCCCGATTTATTCTTCTTCTTTTATCTTTCGTTTTCCTTAATTTTCTTTTTGTAAATAATTATTCTTAATGTCATATCGTGTGCTACTTTCATTTGCATATTTGCATTCTAGATTTTTATTTCTCGTCTTCCGTCCCATAAAACCCGTGAACAGGTACTAAAAACATTCCTCTGCACATTATACGATGTATAAATGTCCTTTGTGACCAATAAAGGACTTGACTTGATATTTTCCAGCTCAAACGGAAAAACCTTGGCCGTGTTTCCAGGTCCGTTTACGTGACCACGGTGCTCCAAGACACAGAAAACACAACTTTTTGAAAACAGCTCAGACTCCATGGAGAAAATGCAACTTTTCTGAAACGCTGCTTCTGCACATGCTCAGTAGAGGGCCAATAGGAAGAAGGTTTGCTTCCAGAGTGGCAGGACTCGCAGTCCGTATTCTACTGGAACTTACAGATGAAAATATGCTGGCACATACCGTTTGGGACCACTAGATGTCACTGGATGACCACAGAATGCTGCTACTGGACCACTGACAACAAATTCCATTGTTAAAGTATTTGACTGAATCAAGAACAAAAAGCGACGCAAGATAATTTAAAGTAAAAAAGCGCATCAGAAAAGCTAAACAAGGCAGCCAGAGGAACAAAGTTGGGGAAAAAAAAGTGTCACATGTATTTTTTGATGGATGTGCCTGGTGTTTGGTATCGTCAGCAGATTCAAGGCGCTTCACCCTGCCTCCGCCCCACACGGCCGCTGGGCGGGGAGTTCAGGCCACGCCTTCATTCACTTTGTTTGCTTTCCACACTGCACTTCACAGAGTCGACCAAACCGCCAGAGCAAGACAACACGCTGACACACAGCTGCTGGATCGAGGCGTTCCTTCTCCAAACAAACACGGATTAATAATTACGAGCACAGGCAGAATTCCCTCCCGCTCGGCCAGTTTGTTCACAGAAAAACACACAATGCAGCAACAACAAACGTCTGTCTTTGCTTTTGTATTCAGACCTAATTGCTTTTACACATGAAGCTATAAACAGCCACGGACTGAAGTCTGCTCCGCAGCCAGCGGACCGAACGCTTCGTTTGACGGTTCTCTTGATCCAAACAAACACTGACTGGGAACTTTCAGGAAAAGAGAAATTATACAGACAATTTCTCAGCACCTTTGTTTTTTCTTTGGGCCGTCGTGTTTCAGTCACGTTCTGTGATCGCAGCTTGTCGTTACTCCACGTCCGCTCACAAGATATCTTCTGCAACTTTTTCCTTGTTTCCCTCGTCTTTTTAAAGCCCCGCCCACACAACCACGCCGTTTCCTGTAACCGCATCGGTTCTGGCCGATCAGATGATTGACTTTTTTTTTTTTTTTTTTTTCTGAAAACGAGTTCCAGAGTGGAGAAATTGGAAACCGCCGCCTCGGCGTTGATGTGTGGACGAGCAGGACGTACATTTACTGAAAACAATGATGAAGAAGTTCCTTTATGTTCGTGTGAACGAGGTCTGAGGTCTCGTTGGTTCAGTCCCTCGATTCGCTCCATGCGAGTGAACCAAGTTCTACATTTTCAATCGGACCAGAGAAAACTCTGGTTGGTTTGGTCCGTATCAGCGCACGGACACTTGTACTTTCACTAACACTCACACAGGTCTGGTCCACACGACGCTAAGCCAACAGCAGCAAAAGTTACATGACCACATTTTCAAGTGAAAACCCCAAAACCTTTGTTGTGTTGTCTCAGAGACACAGAAAACACAACTTGTTGAAACCGCTCTCAAGGTGGAACTTCTTGAAAATGCTCTGATTCGGTCTCCGTGGAAACGGAGGGAGAAGGCAACTTTTTGAAAACGCTGCGACCGTGCATGTGCACTACGGCCATGGTAAATAATTCTTCTGCAAATGACTCTCAGTCCATATTCTCCTGGGACTTTTATTTTGACAGTCACCATAATAACAATCCAACTTGGCCTGTCCACTAGAATGTCTGTGTTCTCCCAGTGTTAATGTTTATAGTTTATTGTTCTCTGCATGTGTGTAGTTTCATTACGTAAAGAAACAACAGCGCCCACTAGTGGCCCCACAGGCCAACTACATGATTTTCTGCCATTTCTATGGAAACAGACATCCTTTTCAAAACGTTGCCGGGTAAACGCACGACCTTTCTAAACGAAAACGCAAAAGAACTATCCTTGAAACGTAGTGGTGAAATGGGGCCTCCCATGCGGGGGTGGGGGGTGGAGGGTAGGGGTGGGGGTGGGTGGTGGGTGGGTAAACACATTAGTCAAACAAATGCTGAGGACATAAATAGTTTCATTGTGTATGGAGAATGAATCTAAAAGATGTCCTATTGCAGAGCGGTAAGAGCCGGGCTGCTTTTGTGAGACGTAGCGGGCGAGTTAGAGCGAGAGAGAGAGGTGGAGGGGGGGTGGGAGGGTGGGGGGGGGGGGGGGGGGGGTGTTTGTAGGAGGCTGCGTTTGACCATCAGGGTCACATAAAATCATTGAGGTTTGAAAAGGGCCTATAGTGGTCAACAAAAAGTCATCTTCTGAGCGACTGGGCAGCTCGAGGACGCCGCGACTGAAGAGCTGAAGAGTAAAAGCCACTGAAGAGTCACTTGTCATGGTGCGGCTGTCTAATGGCCGTCACAACTGGAGGAAGTGGACACTTAATTGACTGCAATGTGTTTTCCACAGATGGCCTATTAGACCATGGCCATTCACCTGTTATCTGGCTTGCCAAGTGCTTTTTTTTTTGCAGCCAAATGGCCTGCGGACTGGACAAAGGAGGCCCGGGTCCGTTTTGACATAGCATTAGTGCAAACACAATTAGAAGTCAATTACATTTTATGTCGCTATTCTGCCAACGCTGGGCTGCACAAGACTACAAGGTTGTTAAAGGGCAAAAAAATATATAAAAAACTCTGAGAGAGAAATACGAAAACTGTATATTTTCAGTAAGTACCAGCATGCTGTTAAATTGTGTTTTATAATTAGAATATGCAGGATAAAAGCATTAAATGTATTTATATGATGGATGTTGATGGATAAAGATGAAAAAAATAATATGGATTCTTCATAACTAGAAAGTTGTACGTTACAGGGGCTTGGATCATTCAGCCGTTCATAATTATGATGTATTTTATTAGGAAAATACAGGAAACTCGCGATGTGACCAACAGTTTAGATTTAACTGCATGACATTTACTCCCCATGTGTTACAGCTGACATCTGTGCTTAATTTACAATTTAAAGACATTTATCTCATATGAAACGACATCCTTCCTCAGGTGATGAAGATTTATCAACCTATTATTTATTAACCCTGAATATAAATGACATCAAACCATAAAACCATCGGTGTAACAGGTACGACAGTTGCTGGCCTGTAAACTGTATTAACCTACATCCCAAATGTTCCAATTTTCAAGGAAACGCCTCGATCGCACACCTTTTCAATAAAGTCTTTTATTGGCTACGAATGTGATAAACAAACTTTTAATGCGAAAATCATTCTCTTTTTTTATTCTTGCATGTTGAGCTGTTTGTTTTTGTGATAAAAACCACACATACAGCAGAGAACAATAAACTATTAAACACAATGAAGCATTAACAACAGGAGGACACGGACGTTCTAGTGGACAGACCACCAAGTTGGATTGCTATTATGGTGACTGTCAAAATAAAAGTACCAGGAGGCTCTTCTGGATGAAACATTGTTCTGATTGGCTCGACTGAGCATGTGCAGAAGAACTACATAAGGTTCCACCTTCGGAGCTGTTTTCAAAAAGTTCAGTTTCCATTGGCTCGGAGAAGTCGGAGATTGAAAGTTTTGAGTTTTCACTTAAAAACATTGTCGTAAAAAAACTGGGCCTTTGTCTCTTGGCAGGACCTCTGACTCAGTTACTTATATAACTTCAATTCAATTAATTCTTTAAAACAACGCAGTCATTTCAAGGAACTTTTACAGAGAAAAATCCCCAATACCTTTACAGGATATCTTCATTAACGCTAATGTTGGTTTAAAACATGTCTTGAGCTCATGACTGAACACCTTTCTTCAAGGGAGGGGTTCCCGAATGGTGGGAGGATTAAAAAGATTTCTCAGTTTAGACGCATTATTAAGTTCAACAGTCATGTTGTGAATTTGTCACATCGAAATTATAAAATTGTAGAATTCGACCTTTAAAATGTATTTTATTTTCTGTAAAGGGTTAACGGGGTCATTTTGTCCCTGCAGTGAGCTTTGATGTCACACACACACACACACACACACACACACACACACACACACACACACACACACACACACACACACACACACACACACACACACACACACACACACACACACACACACACATACTGTCTTGCCTGGTGTCTGTCATGGCCGCCTGCAGTAGGTGGTCTTTGGGGGGGGGGGGGGGGGGGGGGGTTCCAACGTGGGGGGTCTGAAGACTGTCTGTCCTCTGACACACCAGCCGGGTCAAAGCGGGTTCAGGTCAGGGTCAAAACCATCCCGTGTGAGAGCGGTCGCCATGACGACTGATACGATCTGCACTGAACTAACATCAGGTAAAAGTTGAACTCAACTAGAAGTGACTCAGCGACTCGCTTTATGGTGATTATCACAAGAAATCCACAAGAAAAAACAAACACATGAATGAAGTGGCTGCTACTCCAAAAAAAATTAAAATAAAAGCTGAGTCACTGTGGAATACACCGGAACAATGCCACATCACATTCTGGAGGATTTGACTGATCGGAGAAGAAACTTCGATCCCGTTTCAGGTAAACACAGAAGATTTTGTTTTGTTGCTTTCAGGATCCGTTTCCATGACAACGATGCTGAAAAAGCCAGTTTTTGAAAACGTTCCGTCTCCATGGAAACGGTGCTACTGTTGTAACTAGTTGTTCTGCACGTGCTCAGTAGACGAACATAAAGAACAATGTTTCCTCCGTATTCTCCTGGAACTCGGTAGTTTTAGTTTGACAGTCACCGTAACAACAATCCAACTTGGTGTTCTGTCCGTTTAGTCCCTTTGTTAATGTTCACAGTGTAGTGTGTGTGTGTGTGTGTGTGTGTGTGTGTGTGTGTGTGTGTGTGTGTGTGTGTGTGTGTGTGTGTGTGTGTGTGTGTGTGTGTGGTTTCATTAAAAAAAACAACAAACAGCACCTACTAGTGGCCAACATGCGAACTAACTGTAAACAGACATTGTTTACAAAGGCAAACATGATTCATTCTGATTGCAAATTACAGTAGAATGAATATTGTTTCTTCCTTCTTAAAGATTCTTATCAAAAACTTTTTTAAGGAAAAAGCTAGGAAAAGGTTTCCCCCTGCCCCCGGCATGTATTTTACCCCCCACACTTCTTATCACGTACTAAACCAGCCGTAGCTATCTCCCATGATCACAACATCCCCTTGATGTGGCACCGACTCCACCATCATTTATAATTCTGTGAGCCAGAGCTCCTGTTTTTCATTAAATGTGCAAATATCGATATGTCGCTGTAGCGCAGCCGCCATTGTTAAGTCATCAGTGTTCATTTCACTTAGTGCCCCTCACTCCCCAGCGCTCCTCCAAACCCTGGGCCGTCTTCCAGATGGCTCCAAGGAAATGCGGCTCCACCATCAACAGCTTTTGTTTAAAGGGTCCCTGCTGAAGCGACAGAACATCTGCCAGCTCAGCACGCCACGCCGGTTGGAAAACATCGGATTCTGTCTGGGAGCGTTTCCCTTCCTCTCTCCTTTTTTCTCCATTTGCATAAAGAGTTTTTGTGACGAGGAGGCGCGGGAGTTTGCGATTTCCCTTCCTGTAAATCTCTCATTGCCGGGTATTGCATCCTTCAAGCCAGAGGAGAACTCCACTTAACACTTCAGCCAGTGTAAATAGAGGAAGATAAAAGCTGTGTGGGCTTCAGCGCCGTCCCTGAGGCGCTCCACTCTAATGCGCACATCAAAAAAAAACAAACGCGCCAGAGAGAAAACAATACGTCGTTTATGTCGGATATAAAAGTTTGAAGGACGTTAATCCTCTTGACAACGGCGATGCCACAAGCAGTCCAGGAAGGTGAAGTGGGGAATGTCACACTAGAGGAAGAGAGAAATGAAAAAAAAACAACAACAAAACGTTGATTTCAGCAGAAATATTGAGAATCTGACTGGTTGTTTTTCACTGTGGCTCCATGAGCTTCATGACTGCAGCGTTAATGAACTGGAAACAGGCCTGGGATCAGCCTGCAGCACACACAACCAGCCTCAGTCTTTCACTACTTCTCTGACACATATTAGCTTGATATGCTGTATTTATCATTTCCAAGGTGTGGGAGGACGAGCTCCAACCCCCAACAGACACCAGGCTTCATCTCGCGCCAAGTGGAAACTGCTGGACTTCTATTTCTCACTTGATATTATTAACAGCTGTTGTGAGTCATTAGCAGTAAAAAGCATACGTTAGATCTGTCATAACTGTTACACTTTGTTTTGCAATGAAGCTTGTTATGCAAGTTTAATTATTGTGGTTAATGTTTTTCACGTTAGAAGATTTTATTGTTAACAGCTTTAAGCAGTAAAAAGCATACGTGAGATGCTCATGTATAGCCTGGAAGTGTCATAAATATTAAGCTTTTCGCAATATTCTTTTGTTGTATAAGTTTAATTAGTCTGGCTAATTGTTGGATTTTGTCATGTTTTTCAGTTTAAAGGATTTTTGTTAACAGCTTTAAGCAGTAAAAAGAAGCATATGTTAGATGAAAATATCTGGTGTGTCTCTATATACAGCCTGGAAAAAAAAGTAAGTAAGTAAACTTTATTTATATGTGTCATAACTGTTACATTTTTGCAATAAATACTGTTATATATGTTTAATTTGTTTGTTTAGTTGTAGGATTTTGCACCATTTCCACACTATAGGATATTGTTAACAGCTGTTGGGATTTTAAGCAGTAAAAAGCCAATTTTCCATGAAATATGTGTTTAGTCTTCATATATAGCCTGGGGGTGTCATAACTGTTCATAGCTTGGTATATAAGTTTAATTAGTCTGGTTAATTGTTGGATTTTGTCTTGTTTTTCACGTTATTATTGTTAACAGCTGTTGTAAAAAGCATACATCAGATGTGCCATAACTATTACATTTTTTGCAATAAATTCTGTTATACAAGTTTAATTTGTCTGTTTAATTGTAGGATTTTGCAATGTATTTCATATTATAAGATAATGTTAATGGCCAATGTTAACATGAAATATCTGTTTAGTCTTCATACATAGCCTGGGAGCGTCATAACGGTCACACGTTCTATATAAGTCGGTCTGATGAAATCCAGTTGTATGTGAGCTAAACTAAAATGTGTCTGTTAGTATTTAAAGAGTATTAAACTTTAATTATTCAACGTTCCAGATCAAGCATAAGTTGCAATGAGAGGCTCAGTTAAAATTAGAAAAAGAAAAAGTTTCACCTCTGATTTGTGGTGATCAGAAGTGGATTTTATGGAACAAGACATTTAAAAGATGTAATTCAATCATGTGCTGGAAAGAGCCTCCACTCTCCAATCACCGCCCTTTAATTCCCCCTTTAACACAAAGAAAATGATACCAGAGGTTCGTCAGTCCGCTAACAAGCGGCTATCGGACGTCGCTTTTTCATATCTGGGCCACAAAAGTTGGCGCGAACACATTTTCCACACGAGTCTCGTTAGAGATCCGACAGTCTTGACGTTTGACCGCGAGCTCCAAACAGATGTTTGTCATTGGTCATCACATCACACTCATATCAAAGCACTGCTGGGACTCATTAGGACTTTTCCCATTTTTTATTTGTAGAAGAAAACAAGTCATTGATAAATATATATATATTTATATATATATATATTTTTTTAAATGTTGAGAACAAAAGGACCGGGAGTGTTTTGCCGATTCCTAAAACCAAGAAGCCATCGGACTCTTCAGCCTCCACTTGGCATCGAGATGAGGCCTATCAACGCCTCTGGGATGTAAAACACGGCCTCTCCAGGCTCATTCTTCCATTATTTCATTAATTATTTGGCCTGATTACGGCGAGGAGGAGCCAGGCGGCCGCCGCCATTGGCCCGGACGTGTTTGAAGCTGCAACAGCGGCACACCTGTGTGTGAATTTCAATACTACATGAAAAACTGCCATTCACATGAGTAATTACACACTCCTGCTTGTCGCCCGGCAACCGCCCTGTTTTCTTTCAGCAACAGCGTATTGTTCCACTGAATTGTGTCCCTGCAATGCAGTACATAATCATTATGAGCAAAACGCCAAAGCCCCCCCCCCCCTCCCCCGCCCCGGCTGTGCTTGGTATAATATTCACAATAAACAAGTCACCAGTTTGTTTTATAGTTGTTAATGACACCAGAGATCAACGGCTCAATGTTCCAATAGAGTTTAAAGCTTTTCTTTGAATGGCACTTTGACCTTGAAATATTCTTGCATATATATAAATCACATTTTGAACTTTAAGAGGACTTTTAAATCAGATTATTCTTGAATTTTGACGTGATTCTGCAGACGTTATTCCCTCGACACTCGTGCAATACCCTCTCTGCCCACAAGGGAGAGTTGTTAGTCAAGCGATGGAGTATGCATATGCATGAGGGGGAACGCAGGCTCCACTGCTCTGCTGTGTTTTAACAAACAATGACTACAAACTACGGGTAATATTCACATTTCTGGGAATGAGGATGTTTTAGAATAAAATGTAACCAGATGCTTTAAATGTCCGATTTAGGTCAGCGTGACAATTTCTGGTTAATCCAAGTACTTGAGTCGGATCTTTTCTTTGGATATTTTATTGAAGCATTTCTTCCATGAGTTGTGGTTATTTTGATGTGTGTGGAAAAGTTGGCTTGAACTGATGCATGATTTTAAAAAGCTGTAAAAATATTCTGCTTTTTGTGTTGGAAAGTGTTTCCTACTTTTAGTGAGTTCACTATTGTTGTCCATGGTAATAAACAAGGTGAACAATGAAGTGAGATCAAACACTTTTAAACAGACACTTTTATTGTAAATTATTGGAAAAAAAAAAAACCCTCTCATGGTATCAAAGACGTTTATTATCATTATACGGTGTACAACTCCATTGTTCAGCCGCTGCTCTCAGTGCAGATGAACAAGATGGAACAACTAAAATAATACAACATAAGAAACCATAGTGCAATATAACACAGAATAGTGATATATACTAAAGAATAGTGATATATACTAATAGAATAGTGATATATACTAAAGAATAGTGATATATACTAATAGAATAGGGATATATACTAAAGAATAGTGATATATACTAATAGAATAGTGATATATACTAATAGAATACTGATATATACTATTAGAATAGTGATATATACTAATAGAATAGTGATATATACTAATAGAATACTGATATATACTATTAGAATAGTGATATATACTAAAGAATAGTGATATATACTAAAGAATAGTGCATTATAGTGAAGGAATAGCTGAATTATGTTCATTTTGTCGTTCTTATTGTTTCTTTTTTAAATGTGAAGCAGGAATTCACACACACACGGATGTGTGTCTCTTTGTGCTGCTGCGGCCTCTCATTCACTGCTGGATGCTATGGATCACACACACACACACACACACACACACACACACACACACACACACACACACACACACACACACACACACACACACACACACACACACACACACACACACACACACACACACACACACACACACACACGTCATCACGCGTCAAATGACGCTATGAGGAAAAACATTCCCGTTTCACTTGTCCTTAGAAAAGAATCTATAATATAGTGAAAGAATGGTGCAATATGACATTATATAATGTGCTTTCTATAACACTAGACGTGTACAGAATACGACAAATTAATTATTTGACCTTTAAATGTCCTTCTGGAAATGTAGGAAAGTGAAAAATGTGTGATTTTATGTTCTTTCCTGCAGAGTTTAAACTTTGACTTTCCACATATTTCATTACAGGGTTGACGGCGGCAGAGTTCAGACGTTCAGACAAAAAAAACCTTCCATCTTTTTAGGGTTTATTAAAGAAAACTGCTCTCACTGTTAATACTTGCAGTGATGTCGCTCTCGAAGCGGAGCTAATAAAAGCAGTAAGAAAACATGTTTGTTCTTCCTCTCTTGATCTTTGTCTCACAAACAGGACAGTGGGATAAAGTCAAGCGCCAAATAAATAAAAAGGTCTTGCCAGAGGCACTTACTCTGCAATCTTGTGGAAACGGTGTCTTCGCTGCTCGTCCACTCGAGTCCCATTGGAGAACAGGCCTGGGAATCAAAGCTGGAGCCCTGGAGTCATTAGAGGAGATATGGAGTGAGGAACACATAATAATGATCCATTAGCTTTGCCTCTCCTTGCATATTCTCAAGATCGGCCTCTTATGGGAAGATAAATCAGCTCGCCAGCATGAGTGAAAGCGAGAATGTAAGCACAAGTCCCCCACCCCCATCTGCTGCCCCTCTCTGGCTTCCTATTGTTATTCACATGAAGGATTCACAATTACACCAGAATCAAACACGAGCGCCGAGGGGACCTCTGATGAAACATTGCAAGACCCGACATTGAGTCCGACGGTCTTCGTGATCACAGCAGATGACACTCTAACCTCCCTCCATCCATCCATCCCTCCATCCCTCCATCCCTCCTCACCATGAGGCCTGTACCTGCCGATTATCATTACAATAACACTGACAACACTCATCTGTATGAAACAAAAGCTTATTGGCTGCCGGAGGAGCCGGCGGGCAGAGGCCATCCTCCACTTTCTGTCTTCTCCTCCTGCCTCCGCTCTCCTCTGGTTCTAATTTAGTCGTCCTAATCATAAAAGCATCGGCGAGCTGCCGTCGTGGAGTAAACCAAGAGGTGAAACGTGCCCCTAAAAATTCCATTTCCACTCAAGGGGACCAACACAACAAGGAACATGCAGCAGACAGATCAAATGGCGGGACGTTCATTACTGGAGACAGACAACAAGCAGCTCCTCTCATGTGCTTTTTCTTTCTTTCTTTCTTTCTTTCTTTCTTTCCTGTTCTCTCTTTGTTTTTCTGGTCCTGCTGGTCCATGCAGGCATGCGAGGTGAGCTACACTCCAGCCTGTGTGCATCCCACTTGAGGCCAACATAGACCAGATCACTGCCTGAAGCTTCACACACAAACACCTCCGCGTGTCAGATCTGTTGTGGAGTTTAGGAACAAGGGGGAAGGTTGGAGTTTCCTTTTTCTTTTTTTTCTCGAAGGCGTCGATATGAATGGATGCCGTCTTTTCCCCTCTCTCTCTCTCTCCCTCTCTCTATGTGCTGCTGCACCGGCGAATAATTCCAGTCATCAGTCTCTATTTCTACGCAGCAGATGTTTCCCCGTGTCAGCAAGATAAAGCAAGATGGAGAACCCTCCTCTTTAAAGTGTTGCACATGAGTCCCCTCTCCCCTCCTCTGCATGGTCCTGTCCACACCAGCCGTCCCCCCAGCCCATCCAGACCCCGTCCGGTCCACCTCACTGCTCCACGCATGGCGGAGTGACACACGCCAGGTAGTTCTTTATGGTGTTGTTGTGCGTGGAACACAGAGCAGGAGATCCTGGAAGAGCCGGAAAAAAAAAGACACTAATGGAAGGTGATTAATAGGCAGCCGGGCTAAATGATCACCGTGATACTGGGATCACTACTGCAATGTGATTAAAAAGGCCATGAGGCGTAATCAGATTACATTTCCTCCTTAAGACCAAGAGTTACAAGTACAAAGCTTCTTTTAAAAAACGTTTTTTTTTTTGTTTTAAATGGAAATGTTAGATAAAGACAATAACAAAGTTTATTAACATTGAGAAGTAGATTTTATGGAAAAAAGGCAGAATAAAATTAGACTGATGGTAATAAGGGGAAAACTTTGGTTTGAAAAATTAAACGTAATTTTAAAAAATGGATAATAATAATAATAATAATAATAATAATAATAATAATAATAATAATAATAATAATAATAATAAAACAAGAGAAAGAAAGAAAGAAAGAAAGAAAGAAAGAAAGAAAGAAAGAAATTAGGGTGAGGTAAGTGGAAAACATTTTTTTTTTCTTATTTTCTGACAATAAATATATTTTAATCAGTTTTGCGTTTTTTTAAATTTGAATTAATAAAAACTAATAAATTATAGAATGAAGGGAAATCAATTAAGACTTATATTTAAATACTTTACTACTTATTTTAAAATAAATTGCGCCCCTGATACTATTAATAAAAACGTTTTTTTAAATGATCACCTTGTTTTATAAGCAGATAAAAATCATTTAAACATTTAAAAGAACAGAAACCGTGTTGGATATCGTTAGAAAACACACAGACCTCCAGAGGAATTCTTCTTCTAATTCTTTTTTTAAGCTGTTTGCAGGATTTTTCTGCTGTCAAAGATCCCAAACAGGATAAAATAAAATAAAAAATAAATAAAAGCAATGTGCGGGACTCTGAAGCGCTAATTAGAGCGGACGTGTTCCCAAACCCCCCGGAGGAGCGACCTGCTCCAACTGTTCCAAAGAAAGAAAAACATCTCAAAGCTCCATGTTGGATTATTTCCTCCTCTTGTCGGCAAATGGGAGGAAGAAAATCGCAGGGGTCATTAGTGTGAAGGGGGACAGGGGGAAAAGAAAAAGAAGGAAGGACAGGACAGAGAAAGTGTCACCGTTTTCTTTTTGACTTTCTTTGAACCATCAGAGGGGGATGTTATTCTATCATTTTTACTCCATCGAGCCAATTAGGCCATTAGAGTTTTCCTCGGCTTTTCATTCAGAGCTTCAAAGTGGAGGTTTGACAAAATACATCCAGACTTTCTGAAAAAAAACAAAAAAAAACGACTTGTTTTTAGCCATTTTTTCTTATTGGAAACAAATATCGGAAAAATATAATTTATATCAAGTGGAATCAGACTGATTTGGGGATTTATGTATGGGCTGTGAGTGGAGGGGGGATAATACAAAGGAACGGAAGGCGCGCGCGCACGCACGCGCACACACACACACACACACACACACACACACACACACACACACACACACACACACACACACACACACACACACACGGTGGGTTTACAGTTAGAGACCCACATTAAAACGCGAATCATTGGAAATATCTTCTTTACCACTGCATGGCGCTACGGACCCGCTGGACGGCCGTCAGTCTGACAGCGTCCTGTGTCAACAACAACAACATTATTATTATTATTATTATTATTATTATTATTATTATTATTATTATTAATAATAATAATAATAATAATAATAATAATAATAATAATAGACACAAAACACGTTCTTAAAAATATGTATGTCAAGAACTGATTTTAAATTGTGTCCTATTATTTTATTCTCCAGATCAAAGCGCACATCCGGTTAAGTTTTGACCTTGACTGCGTCTGGCGAGGGTTCGAATCCCGGTTCGAGCATGACGCAGTGTGCAGTGTGCGGTGTGCAGTGTGGTGACCTCTGTGAAAAAAGGAAAATACTGTCACAATAAAGATAATTTATGCTTTAAAATCTTAGTAAATTGCGTTTCTATTTGTAGTTTTTTTTTTTTTTTTAATCAAGCACGTTCATTTGCAAGTGAAAACGCAAAGCAAATGTGATTCGACTTTAAAATCCACGGAGGATTGAGTGTAAAGGGACGAATCAGCAAATAGGCCTCGTTTTACATGCACTAGCAAATAACTCGTTTAATGAGGGTTTAAGTTTGTTTTCTTTTTTTTTAAGTCGTGGAAGCAAATAAAAAAACAAACAAACGAAGAAACCAGCGCGTGAAGTTCCAATGAGCTTTAACTCCATCCGCCTCGGGCCTGCTGGGTCTCCGCCGCCGCTCCACCGAGACGCACACCGCGTGCTTCCAGCTTCTACCTGCTGCATGACTGTCCCTGCACACACACACACACACACACACACACACACACACACACACACACACACACACTGCAGCCGCAGACACCAGAACCAGAACCAAAACGCACAACATCAAAGTCCAGCACTGCGCAGCCGCTCAGAAAGCGCAAATTGCTTCCCTTCTAGCAAACACACCCGGAACTTTACTTTTTATTTTTTTACAGTAGCTTCTCTTTGTGCTGCTGCGGCCTCTCATTCACTGCTGGATGCTATGGATCACACACACACACACACACACACACACACACACACACACACACACACACACACAGTGTGTGTTTACATTATCACAGCGTTGAGATGTTTGGCTCAATCCCAGAAGATTCCCAGTGACCGTGCAGGAAAAAAACTAAAAAATCCACAAACTAACAAGAAAAATCCAAAGAAGAAAGAATCGTAATGCAATTAAATACATTTGTCCTTTTTCTTTTTAACATGCTCTGTAACTCATTTTGAAACCAGGCAGAAGTTACTGCATGCAGTTCCCAGGCTTGTGTGTATTAATTTGAAGAAATAACACCATTCCCCTTACAAAGGTGTGTTATGACCTTTGGATCAGCAGTTTGTTGTTTTAAGGAGCAGATTTAAAAAAAAAAAAAAAAAAAAGTAGTATTTGCACCTTCGCAGTTAAGAATGTCGTCGTAGCAAATTAAATGTCCTGCAAACAATTCAGAGTGCAGAAGCAATTATGTAAAAGTCAAAAACTAAAGTCTTTGCAGATTCTCAGTTCAAGAGGAGGAAGAAATAGTCCCTGATAGAAACGCACTGATCGCTTATGACACATCTCAGGCACCTTCGCACTTTAACGCTCCCTGAACGCCGACACGGCGAGATGACGCGGATAAAAACTGTTTACTTTCCTATTAAAATAGCCTCCGATCAATTCCAGCAGAAGATGCGGGACGATTGGAGCGGCTGTACCAGTTATTTTTATCCGGCCATCAGACTGTGACTGTGGTAAATTTGAACATTATGACTGGTGTAACAAACCCTCCTGTCTAAACATGCTTGTCCTGTGATGGATGACTCAGGTCCTGAAGTGTTAACGCTCCATTCGGGGGACGACTCTCACGTTTCATTTAGTCTTTGTGAGATAAATGGGGGGGGGGGGGGGGTCGGTGCAGAACGCATGCAGACGATAAGACAGGCCGAGGATTGTGTGTTTAAAAAACGCAGTGACAGCCGAGGCGTGTCAGGCTGAGCTTCGACGGCCTTTCTCTTATTTCTGTGTCTGTTAACCGAAGCAGGAGAGGAAATACCTGCTGCACATTGATTTGTCAGGCCTCCAACTCTCACAGCCAAAGAAAGCCAAACTTCACAATGTTGTTTATTTCTTCACATATTTACAACTACTGAGATCTACAGGTAATAAAAACCAGAGCCAGGCGATGGAACCTTTTTGAATTCATCTGCATTTTACTCCAGTATTCAGTGATTCAGGTTATTGGCTTGATTCCTATTATTACTGGCTCTTAATCGTAACGTTCATGCAGACTTTTAGTGGAAACTTAACCATCAAACTATGTATTCTTTCATTCTCCTCGAACTAATTCCTCCCTTAGTTGAGCGTTAAAACGTATATTTAACTTCTACCTGAGCGATTGTCTCCACCCAGACGGGATCTTTCTCCCTACGAGGACGAATATTCTCCATAATGGAAATTTCTTTTTGCAGACTTACTATAAATCAGGCTGCGATTTAGTTCAGGGGTCACAAACTGCCCATCCTGGGTAAAATAGTTCCACGCTAACCTTTAAAATTTAAACATCCAAGGTTTTCTTTGTTGCGGCGCAGAGTAAACATGATGTTTACAGTCTCAACACAAGCCTCCAGTTTTAATGGAACCTTCTGCTGCAAAATACAGTCAACATGTCCAAAATGTCCACTTTACAATCACTATTTAACCTTATCTGGGGGTTTTTGGACCGTGAGAGGAGGAACAGGAGGAACATGCAAACCCTGAAGTCAAGCCGGGGAGATTCTCTGTGTCATGAGGGAGAGCCGACCACCGCCGCTAAAACACGTTCGTATCCACAGAATAATAAATACAGTCTGGAAGGAAGTCGTCTTTCTCATAGTCCTCCTTAGAATTAATTAATGATTATCAGCCTAAAATGCTGGAACCAGAACCGTGGAGGGCAGGGCCGGTAAAACAGTACTACAAAAACCTTTAAATTTGAACTTTGAAGTTTTCCTTTGATGTGGCGCAGAGTATACGTGATGGAAATATCTGTATTTTCATAAAAAAAACGAAACAATTATTACACGAAGCTACTAAAAACCTCAACATGAAGCCCATTTTAATGAAACCTTCTGGTGTAAATTACAGTGAAAAATCCAGAAAACCTCTCGCTGTTGCATTCTGGGTGTTTTTTCAAAAACTCGTCCCGACAGCGCGGTTTTCAGGTTGATGGTCGTTTATTATGTTTTATCGTTCATATCTCAGTTTTGTTGCTACTCTTAAGAAATAAATTTTCTTATTATATATATATATATATATATATACCACTGCTGTAAACCAAATATAGTCTCCTGCCATTAACATTGAACTAATTCTAATTTTAGTTCAGCTTTATTCTAGATCATGTCGTCGTCTCATAACTGAGCAATGTTCTCTTGATTTGTGAGTCATCAGTTACTGCCGCTCTCAAAGTTTCTAAACACCCAAGAACCTGCTCGTGTTTTCATTCCTTATAGGAACAATACTTTGATTTTAATTAAACATTTTTAATTCTTTCTTTCTTCTTTGCAGACTGACTCTGACTTCAGCCATGAACTGAACTTTAAATCTTTATGAGGAAGTGACCACGTCTTGTAACTTGAGTATTTCTTCCAGAATCTTTTTGATTTATACTTCTGAAAATACAACAAACACTGACGTTAAGTTTAGTTTGATTCCTGATGCAACCGGTCATGACAACTTATTCAACTTTCACACTGTAAACATAAACTTTTATTATTATTATTTTCTTTTTTTCTTGTTTTACCTCACTAAAAAGGCACTTTTACATCAATTGTTCACTTTACCTGAGAGGACAGTGGAACTCCCCAAATGAGAAGTTCATCTCATTCAAAGAATTTTAGAGGCTTTAAACTACAATCGTGGGTTTATTTTTTATTTTTTTACATTCTCAAGCATTACAATAACAATTTAACAATTTTATAATTTGGTGATTTAATTTTTGTGATTCATAGTGACTGTAAGCACACGTGCACCATATATATATAAATATATAAATTTATATATATCTATATACACACACACACACACACACACACACACACACACACACACACACACACACACACACACACACACACACACACACACACACACACACACACACACACACACACACACACACACACACACACACACACACACACACACACACACACCAGTTTTTCTTCATGTGACCATCATGTGGGTGTGTAAACTGTAATTAATCCGCCCCAAACACACACATTCATTTCACTCTGAACTCAGCTGAACCTAAACTCAAGCTTAAACCTCAGTTTGATGTTGAAATCCGTCTTCAGATAATTGATCCTCATCGATTCTCTTTATCGAGGCTTTATTCTTCCCTCTAATCAGGACGTCAGTTTCGGTTGTGTTTGTGTCTCATCTGGGAAAAACAAGGCCGAGGCCTGTTTGCACGGTAAACAAGCAAATGCACATTATATTATGAAATGGATGAAGAATTGCCAGGATTAATCAATCTGTCATCGTCTCTGCATCTTCCCTTATCTGACCTGCAGACCCCCCCCCCCCCCCCCCTCTGTTCTGCTCGTATTGTCACCCAACGCTCCCGTTCTCCCAAAGCATCTCCAGATCTGATTAGTCTTGTTTCATTAACTTGAGAGATTTTGGCTGAAGGCGTATTGGCGTTTGACGTGTGATTTATCCTCCGTCCTCCCCCCCCCCCCCCCCCTCTCTCTCTCTCTCTCTCTCTCTCACCTGCACATTGCAGCTGTCAGGAATAGCGTGAGTCGTGTCGAGCTCATTAAATACTTTGGCGGTTTCTCATCTCGCCGCGTTCTTTAGCCCAAATGAAATATCCTGGCGCATGACAACCCTGTTGTGTTTTTAAAAACGTTTTAGTCTATTGATGTTGCATCAGCACGGGTGGGGGGGGGGGGGGGTTGAAGGCTGCAACTGACATCTCTATTTAGCAGATTTATAGATTAAGATGAATAATATGCTTCATCTTCACCTCTGAAAGGAGATCAGAAGATCCAACCGACCACAAGCAACAAAGGCTCCGGGTTCCAGCTGATCGTTCTCTTGTGAACAACGTCTGAAGCGCGTAACACTTAACTTATAGCACGTAGCATGTAGCACAAAACACATAAAACATATAATGCTAAGCACATAGCACATAGCATGTAGCCCATAGCATCTAGCACGTAACATGTAGCGCAAAACACATAGCAGGTAACGTGTAGCACGTAGCACATAGCATGTAGCCCATAGCATCTAGCACGTAACATGTAGCGCAAAACACATAGCAGGTAGCGTGTAGCACATAGCACTTAGTATGTAGCACAAGATAAATAACAAGTAGCATGTAAATCATAGCATCCAGCACGTAAAATGTAGCACATAACATGTAGCGGAAGACACATAGCACGTATCACGCAACGCGCGGCACGTAAAACGTAGTATGTGACACATATTAAGTAGTACATAGCACATAAGGCGCAGCATGTAACACATGTAGCAGAAAACACAAAGCGCATAATATGTAACACATAACAAATCATGAAATGCTAAGCACGGAACACGTAGCATGTAGCTACATAGCATGTAGCACATAATACATGCATGTCAAACTCCGGTCCTCCATGGCCGCCCTGCAGGTGAAAGACGTCTCCCTGCTTCAGCACACCTGAATCTAATGTTGACGTCACCGATAATGAGTCTCCCACTGCAGTCAGGTGTGCCGGACCGGGAGAGACCGAAGACGTGCAGGACGGCAGCTGTCCCCGACCGGAGTTTGAGTAAGTGTAGCACATAGTACAGAACACATGGCACCAAACACGTAACTCATATAGTCTGTTACACGTAGGACGTCAGAGGCTGTGTTTAATTAAAATGCTTCTCTTTACATAACGTCACTGTCTGCAGTACGTCCACAGCAAAATGCAGGAAAACCCAAAGAACAACGTACTTGATTGGACATGCAAGTACACAGTATGTATGGATCCGCTGAATCCGGCCCACTATGATCTGCCGCAGTGCCCGGGTAACTAGACTCAGGAACAAACAGTGGTGACCCGTCAGCAGTGGGATTTGAACCTGCGACTCGTTTCTCAAACCTCTTTACAGTATTCCAACGGTTTAGTGTGATTCTGCCCTCGTCTTCACCGTCGGACTCAAAGACAAACGAGTCTTCTTCGCTCTGACCTCATTAGAAACATCTTTTGTTTCCTGGTCCTCCGCCCCGACCTGCCATCATCTGAGATTATTCCTCTTCCTCCACGCCGACGCCACAACCACCGGGAGCCACGCCGCTTCCATTAACCGCCAAGACGAGCAGACGACTTCCTGAAAAATAAGAAGCAAATCTGAAGCGACAGCCAAATGGATCACGTTAAAGTGGAGGAATAAAAAGAAAGTACTGAGGTAAAATAAAAAGAGCAGGACGCTCTGGATGCTCACTTTACATTATAATGGCAGACTTGACTTTTTAGAATCATACCCATCAACGTAGCCGCTCTCCTTCCTCTTCCCACTTCTCTAAACTGTTCCTGGTTGAAAGCTGCAGACAGAAACATTCATGCTTCAAACCAACTAAAAACCAAATTTAAAAAAAAAAAGAAACTCAAATCACATCATCATCTCAGTTTGATCAATACGACCCAGATGTAGTTTTCTGCTGCTCCGTCTGGGTTTATTAAGGAAATATTAAGAGCAATGGACGCATGAAACCATTTTTTTTAAAGTACAAGTGATAATATTTAGCTACTCGCCGACACCAAGTTCCAATACTAGTACTTACTGAATACCACAGGGCTGAATTCATACTTCAAAATCATTTGAACGCAGTCTAAATAACCCATATTTTATTAAACGTAATAATGTAGTTTCTTTGGCTGAATCATCGACTCAATCATCTTCATAAACATGGAAAAGTGAAGAGTCACTGTGGGACAGTGGGAGGAAACCGGAATATCGAGGGAAATCTCACTGTCATGCAAGGAAATCATGCAAACTAAACCTGGACTCAGACCAGGGACCTTCCCCATAACGTGGGGCTGCTGTGGTTGCAGGTTTGATTCCTCAGCTCCCCTTGTTCACGTGGAGGCCACGTCTACACATCACTAAAACAGATACTTCCCCTCTCTACTTTTCTTAAAACTAATGTTGTTCTCAGCAGATTTAAAAAAAACTAAAAAGCTGTTTAAGAGCTACTATGAGACAAACCTCAGGGGAAAGAGAAGCACAAAGCCTTCGCTCTTCCACATAATAGAACATTTCTAATTGGAAATGCTCACAAGCGTTTGTACAGATAATGAAAAACAAGCACCGCTTCACCAGCATCCATCGTCACAGCAGCCACACTGGAAACACACTGACGTTAAGCTCCGCCTCCTCCTGTCCACAGCAGCCACACTGGAAACACACTGACGTTAAGCTCCGCCTCCTCCTGTCCACAGCAGCCACACTGGAAACACATTGACGTTAAGCTCCGCCTCCTCCTGTCCACAGCAGCCACACTGGAAACACACTGACGTTAAGCTCCGCCTCCTCCTGTCCACAGCAGCCACACTGGAAACACACTGACATTAAGCTCCGCCTCCTCCTGTCCACAGCAGCCACACTGGAAACACACTGACGTTAAGCTCCGCCTCCTCCTGTCCACGTGCAGCCACACTGGAAACACACTGACGTTAAGCTCCGCCTCCTCCTGTCCACAGCAGCCACACTGGAAACACACTGACGTTAAGCTCCGCCTCCTCCTGTCCACGTGCAGCCACACTGGAAACACACTGACGTTAAGCTCCGCCTCCTCCTGTCCACATGCAGACGTAAAGACAGTAGAGTTATGAGTGCAGGTGTGAATGTGTTTAACAGTGTAAAGAGCTTTGAGGACCTGATCAAGAGATGGAAAAACGTTTTGTGAGAGAAATACATTCAGCATATCTTGTATTAGTACATAAACACACCGTATGTCGACTCAGCAGTCACAACAAGTCATCACCACCTGCACTGTGAACTTGGCCATTTTATTTTGCTGGTTTCCTCACTCAGGGTCATAAATATACAGTTATGCCTGAAATTAAAAAAAAAAAGAATCCAGTTGATTGAAGCTTTTGTCTTTGTGTCGCAGCGATTCATCCTCATTACTTCACACGTTCACGTTCACTCCCTCCGATCTGCTTCCCTCCTCCGACAAAGAGCAACAAGCTCCCATGTGACGGCTTTTCTGTTTTCTCTCTGCTGCCCTCATCTTTTATAGAAACACACTCTGGCCCTCACCGCCCTCCATCAGCAGCCCCACTGATCAAAGACACGGACAATACCACTAAATTTACTGCACAAGCACCTGTCACTACTGCGCTGGGAGTGTATGCACCATGTTTGTGTTTGAGTAAGTGTATGGGGGTGTGTTTGCCACTAGTTTGCCTGTGTGTGTGTGTGTGTGTGTGTGTGTGTGTGTGTGTGTGTGTGTGTGTGTGTGTGTGTGTGTGTGTGTGTGTGTGTGTGTGTGTACGTTTGTATTCCAGCCCATCCCCACACACACACACACACACACACACACGCACAGTTATTGACCACCTGATCTAAATTGCATCTCTTCACCCAGAAGCAAGGAATCAGTATACAGACCGAAGTAACTGTAAAGTGTTTTACTTAAAAAAAAAAGGAATAAAAAAAGTGGCACATTTCACGGCAGAAGGTTCTGTGAACTTGTTCCCCCGCCTCGCAACGCAATTGCTGCCGCTGCTCATTTCTCGGGTTGCCAGGGCAGCCGACCGAAACCAATTCATAGCTTCCCAATACTTCTCCTGCTCCAGAATGGGCATTGTGCAATCACAAAGCAAGCATGCAATTGAATGTCCTTTCTCATCATGACCACATTTAAAGATGAATTGGCTGTACTCCTCATGTCCGTGTGTTTTATTTTGGCGGAGCCACTCCAGTGGATGGAGGCCACCTTTTGCTCTTTCACTGTGTTGCTCTTTTGCGATTTGGTCCAAACCTCCGAGCACAGTACAGGTCTGAGAGAGAGAAAAGAATGAAGTAGACGACAGGTACGTTGTCCAAAATACATTTGTATAACTAATTACAGTGATTTATTATTCTTTAAGTATTAATGTTCCCTCTGCTATTAAACCACACCAGTCACCTTGGTGCCGTCACACCAGTCTGTTGTTTTATTTCTGACGCTGTCGGCCCGTTGACATACGAAAAGAAAAATGCTGCACATCCTGTCTTTGGCTCGGTGATTACAGGAAGGAGGTCCAACCGAGCGTGACCTTCAGAAGAGCACGCAGGTGCAGAAAATGGGAGGATTGCATGCAGTCTGGTGACTCACCGGTTCTCCACGCTGCTTTACCACTTTATTATCAGCCGTTCAGCTCAAACGTTCTCATCGTGGAGCTGGATCTCCGATCCGGGCGCTGATCTCAGACGATTCTGCAGAATCCAAAATGTGAGGATGGCGCCCTTCAGTTAAAATCACCAATAAGGTTGTGGAATTGAAGTTATTCAGCTCTGTGCAGCGTTTTGGCCTTTCCGCTTCCTGTTTACGCGTCAGCTTTTTGAAGACGATGTCCATTTCCATGCAAGCGATGTAGTCAGCATGCCGGGCCATGTGAGGGCGCTGTTGGTTGTTTTTGTCATGAAACCACAAACATGCAGCAGAGAACAACGAGCTCTAAACACGAACAACAGGAGAACACGGACATTCTAGTGGACAGACCACCAAGTTGGATTGTTATTATGGTGACTGTCAAAATAAAAGTACCATGTCCCAGAAGAATATGGAATATGGACATGACACCACGGGGGAAATTTTTGACTGTTGACTACGGGTGCTCATACAGGTGCTCATACAGGCGCTCATACAGGCGCTCATGCAGGCGCTAATGCGCAGTAGCAGCGTTTTCTAAAAGTGGAGTTTTCCACTGTTTCCAGGGAGATAGAAAGTATTACATAAGTTGTTCTTTCAGTGGCTTCGACCACCGTTGTCATGGAAACAGAGACCCACAAAGCATTTTCATTTGAAAACGTTGTGGTATAAATGGGGCCTTAATGGGGAGGAACTCCGTCATCGCCGTGTTCAACGACACAAGATCAGACGATCGGAAAACAAAATAAATCTAATCTTGGATTGAGATTCATAAACCTTCGATTTTAGCATGCAAACACAGAAACGCTCACTATTATTACAATCAACGACTGATCACTGAATGTAAACTTGAAGGAGCTTTAATTCTCAGGCTTGTCGACATATTTTAAGATCTGGATGGAATATAAAAAGTAAGTAACAAACCCAAAACATAAAATAAAACTACATTGCAATAAGAGCTACACATATGTACACACTAAATGAAGTAAAATATTCTGACTCGATGTGACCTTATGTTCAGGATGTCCAGTAAGACTGTCGATTCATCAAATCTGTTATTAATCTTTTGTTGTTCAAAGGAGAAATATTTAAAATTACTGATGCTTTGCAGAGGATAATATGGTACTTTGTTACATGGTACTTAAATAAATAAATAAATAAATAAATAAATAAATAAATAAATAAATAAATAAATAACCAAACAAACAAGTAATTGGTTAAATAACTAAATAAATAAATAAATAAATAAATAAATAAATAAATAAATACAGTCCTATAACAAAGAAAAACATTTAAGCTTGATGTTTCAATGATCTTGAGTAACTTCTGAGAAGCTGTTTATAATAATAATGATGACGATGATGATGACGATGATGATGATGCACTCAGTCGTATGTTTGGCTCCTTTGGAGACTTTTGCTGATCCATTTTCATAGTTTGACAGTCGTCTCATCGTTTCTGAAACCTCGTTCAGGCTGGTTGACTTTTGCTTTCAGCAGCAGAATGAAAAGACTTTGTCATGGTGAAAGTGAACAATCGCCGTTTCCGTCCAAAGAAAACAAACACCGGCGGTTCCCCATATTCTGTTGACCATCGACCACGACTTCCTCGTCAGGATTACTGCTGCATTTCCAGGGCTTGGAAACTCAAGTCAAAGAAATGCGGCTTGGATTTGAGAGGAAAGACGGCAGTCGAAATCAAGAAAAGCAATACTGCGTGGTTAATGTACTAAGATATACACGTAGTACATTGAACTGAATAAATACATTTAGAGGCTCTGGATTTTAAAAGTGTTTTGATAATTCACATCAAACTCCAGGACAGGATTTGGACTCAAGTAGAAATATGGAAAAAAAATCTATCTATCTAATGTTTTCAAGAAGTTTTCTTAGCGTCAGCGTGGTGCAGACACCCAAAAGGCAACACGTTTTTTCCATTTAAATATTTTTTATTTCATTCATTTATTTAAAACTTAAATGTGTGGTGTAAACAGGGCCTAAGATCCTCCCCGGACAGACTTGAATTCCTGACAACATTAAACTGACAGAAAAAAACTACAATTTCACTATTTAAGGCTTCAAAAGTCTTTTAAATTGGTAATTTTCTGACAAAAATGCTCTGCACACTTTGACTCTTTGAGTTCTACATAATGACGTACTACCAACACCACTATCTGCACATGAGAATAAAAACTCAGTTTCTATTAAGAGTGTGACGAAGCACTCAATGGTAGGAGTTAAACTAACTAAAGGGCCAGTGCAGCTGCATTAGTGGTAAAATCGCCTATTTCAAAACCTTTGAACCAGTAGTCTGCCATCAAATTAATAAAGTTAAGAGGAAAAAATAACATTAAAAGTCATGAAGGGAAAAAAAAAGGTAACTAATCAGCAGCTTGTTTTTCAGCCGTGCCACTCAGGCTGCGGGCGAACAGGCCGTCTGCAGCCGGATGAAGGTGACTGCGAGTTTAAAGGGCAGGATTCAGAGGAGCGGCCGAATTCCCCCCCGTCCCGTCCCGTTGCCTCACCCCCCCCCCGTCTCACACGCTCCCCCAGCCGTCCATCTTTACGAGGTGTAATCTTTATGTGAGCGCCGGGCAACAACAGGTTTAAGAGGGCCAGCCTGACCTTCCTGCACCCCGGCTACAATAGCCTCCCTGGGCCACAATTAGGGGACGAGGGCTTCACTGAGTCACCCCAGCGTCATGCTTTCATGGAGGCCGATTCTGCCCCCCCCCCCACACCTGCCCACCCACCTCCAAACTGTCACGTCCCTCGACTGACTTGGCAAAAGAAACATTTGTAGAGAAAAACCCAACAACACAGAAGCAAAGGTAGAGCGATGAGATGAGAAGAGCCGGAATGTGAACTGTTATTTGCTTCTTCTACCCACATCCCCCCCCCCGCCCTCCCTCGCTCCCCCCCCCCCACCGCCGATGAGCTGTGACAGTTGCCGCGATGCCCTGCGACACAGTGAATATGCAGCCGGGGCTCGCTGGGGTCTGGCCACGCAGGCATGTCATCATCGTTCACCGTCAAACCCCCAAACTACCAATTAACTTCTCATCCCACCCCCACCTGCCCCAAGGCACAGTGACCCCCCCCCCCCACCGCTCAGGACTCCCCTCAACATGCCCCATGACTCGGTGACATACAGATGCTCAGAGATATACCCCCCCCCCCCCCCCCCCCCGTCTGTTTGTCAGACCCCTGAACTTTGCAAAAAAGGATAAAGTCAATTTGCTCGTTTCAGGCGGAGCGTCATCGTCTGAGGAGGAACGGAGGGAAACATGGAGAGAAAGAAAGTCCTGATCTGACTGACCAACTTTTCATTTCAAAAAGAGAAAGGAACAGAAATCTTAAAAAATAAAAAGAATTGACTAACAAATTAAAACGGTGCATTTCGGTGAAAGAGGGTGGAGTCCTGGACAAATGTAGAACACGCTAAAAACACACGAGATGTAAAAAATAAAAAAGCAATTAAAACTAGATTATTATTGAAATACAAAGAAATGAGGTAGAAGAATCAAATGTAGGGAGAGAAATGTAACTCTGATATCAGCGTGAAGCTCCTCGTGACAGTCTTCTTCTTCAATAAGTTGATTTGATTGCTGAGATAAAGGGCCAGAGAAGTTAAATGTCTCAGGAGTTTAATAAGGTTTTGTTTTTCTTATTCTATAGAATTGTTTTGTTTTTGTTATTTCTTTTTCAATTTTTACAATGAATAAAATAAAATCTATTGTTGTCCGCTCACACCTGCACGCATCCACCCGTTCTCTCATTGATCTGATCTAATAACACGCACGCACGCACGCACGCACGCACGCACGCACGCACGCACGCACGCACGCACGCACGCACGTCTCCAGTGGCTCCGTCGTCGTGGAAACATACTGGACAACCTTGACACACTTGTTTTGGACGATGAAGCTTGATGAAGGCGACGACGGGGAAAAAATAAAAACGGTATTTAAAGAAAAGCACCTTATCGTGAACGCTAACCGCCGGGGGGGCATTCATACGGGCGTGCAGCCACCACAATTTAGTTTCAGTCAAACTCAATCAAATCCTTTTCTGCTTCCACCAAATGCTTGATTTATCACACACACACTCACAGGTGCCACGACAAGGTGATTAGTGTTTTTCCTTTTTCACACGTCAGTGGTCATAATGTTGTGGCTGATCACAGAGGAGACGGACTGACCCTCGACGATGGAGGAAAAAAATGGACCAAATTCTGAATTTATCTTCTTGTAGTCGGTCACAGGCTGATTCACTCTTTGGAAACTCTTGAAAACAGACAGACGGACACGGAAACCAAAACAACCTCCGTTTGTTTCCTTTCATAAAAGTGATCCAGTTGCAAAAACTGGCCAAACTTTCCAAATGAACTCGTCACTTGATCGGTTTGACATGAAGATCTATTTTCAAACAAAATTAAAGACTTTACATGGATTTCTAAAGTTCCGTTTACACGTTTTGAAAATGATGTAGTTTTCATGTTGGGCCACTAGTGGGTGCTGTTTGTTCTTTGTAATCAAACCACACACGCACGCACGCACGCCCACTGGAGTCTTATTTTTATTTTAGACACATTTATTACCGAGTTTATCGTGAAGAACATTGAGATTATAAGTTGAGTCGGATCATTTGACAACGGAGCTCGGCTCAACTGAAAACACAACTTTCTGAAAAAGGGGCTCCCAAGGTGGAACTTTCCGAAAATGCTCGTATTCCTTCTCCATGGAAATGAGAGAAAAGGCAACTTTTTAAAAATGCTCCGACTTTTGCTCCGTAGAAATTGGGGGAAAATGCAACTTTTTGAAGACGCTCCGTCTCCATACAAACGGGGGAAAATCCAACATTTCTGAAAAGCTGCACCTCGGTAAATAGTTCTTCTGCACATGCTCAGTAGTGACATTGTGACGTCCAGTCCAGACTGGTTGGTAGTTTTATTAGAAAATGCAAAAACATTCCGTAAATGGTTCCTGCGAGAAACCTCGTGCACTAAACGTGTTTTATAAAGTACTCTTCAAATCTCCTCTCGCTGACGAAGCTGTGGTTCTCTACACAGATTCTGTGAAATCATCAGGCTGGGAGGAGAATTTTTGACCTACAGTATCATGAGCAAACTGCTGATTCTCCGAGTCCCCGTCTACCCCCCCCCCCCCCCCCCCCCCCGTCCCCCGTCCCCCCGTCCCCCGGGGAAGTGTTTGCATTAGCGTGGACACGTCACATGACGGAGGATGACAAACTCCCACAGCCATAGAACTCTGGCGGCAGCTTGAACGTCCCTCCATCCCCCATCGCCCCTGAAAGGTCATCCAGCAATCACTTTCACCCTCTGCACGGCTCCACTTCCAGGATCTCAGGGTTTGGGTACATTTCTCCTCACTGAGCCACGCTAACAATAACACTTCTCATAGTCCGATATTAGCGTGGCACAAATTATAGAGTTGTGTCATGTAGATCTTCTTCTTATAATCTGAGAATTATCACTTGATTTCTGTCACCATTCAGAAGCAGGTGGAGAGTTGTGCATAACAACCACAAACATGATCAACAACGTCACATGGGGGTCATTTGTCTAACAACATTGTAATCAGTGTATTTCCCCAAATCCAGCCTTGGTCCTGAAAGTCAGCCAGTCTAAAAGTCCATCTTGGGGCTCTACTGAGAACAGGATGTCAGTGTCTGTACCTTTAAATGCTAATGAGCTGTGTTGAGTTTGCGAGGCAAACAGAAGGCCCCTGCTCAAAGTTTTAGAGGTCACAGCTCGTCTACCTGTGGGAGGGTCAAAGTGAGTATCCACTACCAGAGGGAGGAGCTATTTCCCGTCGTGATGTCATGAAGGGGAAATCTCTGATTGGCCTGTCTGAGCACACCGTCACTAAAAGGTGGAGCAACAAGTGAGGAAGATGACAGACTTTCTTTGCTTCTGGGCCGTGTACACAGGCTATGGGGACAACATCACTGTTAAAAAACATTGTAAAATGAAATTTGCATAATATGGGCTCTTTAAAGGATGAGTACAAGTATTAGTACTAAGCTCTAGCTACTTGCCAATGCTGAGTGTCAATACCAGTACTTATTAAATGCCATAAAGCACTTTCTCCTCCTCTTCACATTTTGGCAGAACATCACTTACAATCTGTCATATTTTTGTCATTCCCGTTAAAGAATCTCTAAATAGAACAACTTATATTTGTGCCTGCCACAAACCTGAGCGCACCATGTGACATTTTGAGCACAGACAAAACCCCCCAGAAAAACCTCTAAACTGCGCTCAAAATATATGTTTATGTTTTCAACTATGAACCCTTATTGTCCAGCGACTGAGCATGTGCAGAACAACTATTTACAGTTAGACATGATCAGTAGCGCCACTTCTGCCGTCGACACGGGACGGAGCCCAAGTATTTCCAAAAAGTTGCATTTTCCCCCGTTTCCATGGAGACAGACTCAGAATGTTTTCGAAAAGTTCCACCTCCCATGGGAGCCGTTCTCCAAAAGTTGCTTTTTCCGTTAACGAAACCCCCAAAATGCAATGAAAATGTTTTGCGTTTTCACGTGTGGTGTAAACTTCAGACCCCCAACATGTTTACCTCTTGCTCCCCCTTGTGGCCGTCACCTGAAAAGTTCTCTGAATACACGACCTTTCCTTCTCCTCCCATCTTGTCCACATGTGACCCAAACTGTGAACTTTCACTTCAGGATCTCCTATATTTTGTTAATCACCCGTCAGCTCCCCTGCAATCAGCCGGAGGGTCGGAGGTCATCTCCTTCATGCTTGTCACACTCGGCGGCGTCCGAGTCGGAGCCCTGAACTGCCCCGGTCCTTCAGGTTCAGGTGGAGCGAGTGAGAAAAAACAACACGCTGCGTCTAAAAAGGGAAACGGGAAGTCAAATACAATAGAGGAGACCTTTGATCCATGATGAGGGGGAAGACTTCCCCTCTGGGTGCAAACTATTAACGTGAAAGTGACTCTGCCCATTGCACATTTGTTACAGCAAATAATGGGTCTAAAATTAGCAGACAATGGCAGGCAGACGGGCGACACTCGCACCCGGCCATGCGCAGGAAGGGAGCGGGAGGTGATTGTATGAAAATGAGTGATTTGTTGAGGTCGAGGCTGGACTGGAGCGCCGGCTGGTCGGCGTGTGAGAGAGAAGACACGAGTTGAGCCAAACATACGTTGACGGGCGAGAAAAGAGAAATACAACAAAAGGTGGTTTTGTCCATTGGTACTTCTGGGTGCCGACGGTCACGTGTTTGATTGGCACCATGGTTTTAGGCAGCGAGACGTCCAGGACTCATTTGGAACGTCAATTTTCGGAAAAGACGTTTTGCTCAAAGCCTCTAAAATATGTGTATTTTAGTTTTTCATAAGAGGGAAATGTATATTTTATCATTTAAACTTATTGCAACGAGGGTCTGAAGAGAAAGCGCAGTTTAAATTCTCTGTATGTTTCTGTACATATTGATGAACTGACAAAATAAAGCTGACTTAACTGGAAATCAGGATTACTTTCTGGCTACGGGAGCCTGTCGAGGACACACTTGTTGGATTCTTTGTCGTCTTGAAAAAAAAAGGGAAAGGACACGTCCTCTGAAGTATCTGACTTTAAACAACTCTGGTCGAGTTTGGAAGGTGATAATCATGAGGACAAGTGTCTTTCCAGGAGCAGAAAACCGTGTGAAAGATATCAAAATGGTGGAGTTTGAGAAAAGCCTGAGCAGAAGCTTGACACCGTGGTCCTGTAGCACCTCCTCGATATCCACGGTGGATTCTGCTCACCACAGCACACAAACACACACACACAGGAGCAAATAACAACAATCCAGCAGCAGCAGACATCAGATCGTGTTGAAAGACCGTGCTCCTCAAACGAAAACAGCAATTACCTAAACCGTGATGGAAAGTGGATTTGATTTGCGTGGATTTTTACGAGGCCAAAACGCGGAGAGACGAGGGCGAAGGAGAGCGAAGGAGATCTGTTGTGCATTAGCCTTTTTGGACGGCGGTGAGCTTTTCCCAGACTCTGAGGGATTCCAGAGATGCTGATGAGAAAGTGTGTTAAGTTTGCATGTGTGCGTAGGTGTGCACATTATTATGACAACAGCCTGGTGGATGTTGTTGAAACGAGAGGTTGTCTTTGTGTGCACAAACTGATAAATACATGTGCCGCCGCCGCCGCCGCTGCTGCTGCTTCACCATGTGATCCTGCTTTTAGTTTGAAGAGACGAGCCAGCGGCGGGGATTATGAGATCTGATCTCCGGGGAGCGCCGCTTTCTGAAAACATCTGTATGTGGAGGCCAGTAAATACACATTTACATACACAAGAGCTGAATCAGCAGCATGAAGACCGTGGGCATTGTTTACTCGTAATGATGGACGGAAACTAAACTTTCCACAAAGATTAAATAACTTGTGCTTAGCGGATGATGACTTTGTTGTAACAATGCATCTTGGCAATAAATCACATACAGATACAAAGCCTGTTTATTCCTCTTTCAAATCATCGTGTTTGTAAGGAATGTGCATTTGTGGGATGAAAACTGCCAGAACAGAAAGATCAGTTTTTACACAGATGCCAACTGCTGATTTCAATATGCAAAATATTACATTGCACCGACACCGATGCCAGTATCGGCTATCGGGTATTACGTGATGTCACCCTTCAACGTCAGCAGCAGGTTAATAAGAGCACAAGTGACGTCTGTGGATTGGAGATTCTTTATTATTAATGAGAATGACAAACTGTAGATTATGTTTTGCTAAAATATCAAGAGGAGGAGAAAGTTAATTTGTAAAACACCAACAGCTTAATCACCAGAGAAGTTTGGGCTGACGGAGTCAACCCAATGTTTCTGGGCGAGAGTTAGTTAGTTAGACTTAACTGCTCAGTGAATCAGGAGGATTTCACTCCAAGCCATGCTACATGCTACGTGCTACGTGCTACATGCTATGCTAATATTATTCAGCTGAGATTACAAAAAGAGAGTAACTAGCATAGCAAGTCTCTTTGGATTCGACAGGAGTATACCCTCTACACCACACATAGATAACTCCAACCAGTTCCAGCCGAAACCCTGAGCAGGGAGCGTCTCCATGGCAACAGATGCTGATCTCCTTTGACCTCCATGAGGTGCCTCTCTCATCCACTTTGTGTGGGACAGTTTTTTTTGCAGTTTTTTGGGATTTATTCAGAAACGGTTCATCATTAACGTCCCAAAATCAAATGGATTGGTCCTTGATGAAGAGAAATCATCCCTGAAGATTTCAGGCAATTTGGGAGAGTGTTGGTAAAATACATTCAAACCAATAAATGAATACACACAGATGTAAACATAACCTTCTCGGCCAACATTCTTTGGCGAAGGTAACAATAGAACAAACGCGAGATAGAATGACTGATAGATCGAACGGATGATTGAACAAAGGACAGAATGGCGAAAAAAAACAAATGACGGAACAAACGACGGACGGGCAGACAGACCTCGGTTCCCTTCCACTCCAGTCCAGTCCTAAAACGGTGGGCGAAGGGGAAAAGGAGCGGCGGTGGAAAACAGTGTCCCCAGCTGGTTTGGTCTATCTAATAAACATGTAAACACTCTGCGTTCTCTACCTCATTAGGTGATTGCAGAGGCCGCTTGCTCTCCATAAATCAGGGTCCAGGTTATCAAGGCGTCTGATCTTAACTGTAGCGGGCGCCCAGCTGTCTGCAGCCGCACTGACTAGGAACAGCAGGCTCAGAGGAATCCAATTCCCCACCTCTCCCACCTTTCTCGCTTTGCAAATAAAAGAGGAGATATGCTCGTAAGTGCATGAATACACATGCTAACTGGCCGTCGACCTCAAAGCCGGTTTTGTTCAGTGGAAGAAAGGAAAGCTGTGTCTTTTTTCTTTCCCACTAACATCAGGTGAACTTTTTCTTTCTTCTTTTCTTCGGTGTGTTTTGTGTATTTCTAGCAGATCAGAGCTGTTATTGGGGGCGCCGAGGAACAATTTCTCCTCATCGCAGTCATGAGAACAAACCATAATGTCCGCAGAGCACGCTCGACTGGGAGATGAAAAAGTTAAAAGAATGAAAAACGGCTGTGTGAGTTTGACTTTAACCACCTCTCATACCACCATAAAGGTTACTACATGCCAGGTTCAAGCGCAGTGTCACTCTCTTATTTCCTAATGTGAAACACACTCTGCGCACTGAGTGCTTTGCCAGTGCGGCTACCTTTTCCACCAGTCGAGGGATCTTCAAAAACGGCCCGGAGGTCGAGTTTCCTCCACGCTTTTAATGTGGCGGGCTGATTACTCCCCGCCGTATACCTACGAGGTGTTAATTTAATACAGTATTGGCAACAAAGGCACGAATAATTAAATCACGAGTCGAACACGGCGATCTTACCGGAGTCGCCAGTGAAACTGAACTAATTGGGTTTAAATTATGGATAATGGTCTGAAAATAATTCCAACATGGTTCGCAAATTACTCGCAGCGAAAAGCTGTTAAGTCTTTATTGCTGCGATGCAAATAGAAAAGTGTCACATCGTGGACGTTTAAAGGCTCAGAATCAAACCTCAAAGACGAGAATCTGGATTGAATAGGAGGTAATCATTCAGAAAAAAAAATGTAAGAATTAAAGCTGCAAGCAGCCTTGAACGGGTCCTCGCTACTTGAGGGACTCTGACCCAGAATGTCCGTCGGTGTTTGTGTCCTGCTCTCTCTACGTGTTGTACTGCGGCACTGCTAACATCGATTCAACGCTCAGCCAAACTCTTCGGAGAGCGAGCAGCTCCTTTAATGAAGGTCCAACAGAGTAAAAGTTAAAAGAAGAGAAGACGCAAAACTCTGGTACACAGGAAAACATCACAATAATACACAAAGTACCATTAAGAACTTGCTGGATATGCAGAAGAACATCGCTAAAGCTAACACATAGTAAGAACTGGCAAATATAGCACGTATGCTAATGCCAGCGCCTATGTTCATTAGCGCTTATGCTAATGTATTGGCAAAGGATTTATTTGAAATATGATTTACATTTATCAAATATGATTTTTTTTTAAAAAGCTTCATCGCAAAACCTTAAAGGCAACAGTTACAGACTATACACGACTCAAAGATGGATGGATGATAGACAGACAGACAGACAGACAGACAGACAGACAGACAGACAGACAGACAGACAGACAGGCAGGCAGACAGGCAGACAGACAGACAGGCAGGCAGACAGACAGACAGACAGACAGACAGGCAGACAGGCAGACAGGCAGACAGACAGACAGACAGACAGACAGGCAGACAGACAGACAGACAGGCAGGCAGACAGACAGACAGGCAGACAGGCAGAACTGCAAACTGGGGCTGGATGATTACCGTCAAAATGGTAATGATGATTATTTTGATTAATATTGAAATCATGATTATTTATTGTGTCAGGGAAAACCTTTTCATTGAACTATATTAAATAACCAAAAGCTGAACAATTCTTTCAGTTCTACATTAAACTTAAAAAAAATAATAAAAATCCTAAATAATAACATAAAATGGACCCAAGACGAAGGGCTGAGAAAAAACTATAGTTATTGCAGAATGAAATCATGAAGTGCAAACAAATGAAAGAAATGATAACTTGACAGAAAAGAACAGGAACCTACAGATATGTTCGCTGCAAACGAGGAGTTAAATGTAAACGAGGAGTTAAATGTAAATGAGGAGTTAAATGCAAACGAGGAGTTAAATGTAAACGAGGAGTTAAATGCAAACGAGGAGTTAAATGTAAACGAGGCCTGAAACAAGTTTTCTTGCTTCTTATCTCATTACCGTCGCCATTTATTTATTGGTTGTATGTATGTATTTTACCAACTTTTTGCAAAAACTATTAACCCGAACAGCATGAAATTCACAGGGACGATTTGCCCCGATCCGATTTGAGAGCGATTGGGTCAGAGGTCAAGGTATAAGTTACGAAAAGGTCAAAAAAGGATTTTCGTTATAATCCGATTGATGTCAAACCAACAGTGAAATGTTCCGTTTTCCATTCCTTATCCTCTGACATACCACATGAGGGAGTGACGTCATCACCCTGGTTAGTGGTTGGGGGTCAAAGGTCGGGGGGGGGGGGTCATATGGAAATTGGAAAATGTGTTTACATCTGTGTCAAAGAGTGAAAACATGAAGAAATTCAAACAACAGACAGACGATGGAAGGAGTGGTGGATCAATAACCTTGTTCTCCATTGGTTTCCATGGTGACAGATGTGGCGTTGGTGAAGGTCTGCGCTCTACCGAGTGTAGCTCTAGTCATTGTGTTTTGTCGCCTTCGTGAAGTCTTCATCTTGAAAGTTGGAGCTCGGAGTTCCAATCCCGGTCATTCGATAGTAAATGATTGAAGTCGCTTTGACTTGCTGCGTCACATCTGTTAAAAAACAAGCAGGAAATAATCTAAACAATCCGTGGTTGTTTGTTTCAGTTTCTGGACGGCCGGGTAGAATCTGTTTGTTCCGGGTCAGTCGGTCTGTCAGGCGTCTGTTTGGAGCCTGAAATCTATTTAAGAGCTGTAGATCCTTTCTGTCGCGCTCGGAGCTGAAGGCTGCTCTCGGTGGACTTGGAATTCAGGGCTCGGGTTTCTGGGCAGAAGCTGTGGACTGAAGCTTTCCCTCTGTCATGCAGGAACAGGGACAGGATCAGGAACAGGTGGATGGGAACGTTAACGGTTGGCGGGGACAGAGCCGCTTCATTAGACGGCCTTCACAGCCACCAAGGACGGGAGACAAGCAGCATTTATCCTCCTTGATTTGAAATTCGACTCTGAATGGGAGCAGTTCTTTGATTACCTTCACCAACCATAGTTCACTGAGGACGTTATGTTTTTGACCACGTATATGTATTTATTTATTGGTTTGTATGTATTTCACCAACGTTTCACAAAAGCTATTAACCCGAATTGCATGAAATCTTCAGGGTTGATTTGTCATCATCCAAGGACGACTCCATTAGATGTTGGGAGGTTAACAATTAACCCTTTCTCAATAAATCCCCAAAAACTATTAAAAAAAAAAAGTCCCATTCAAAGTGGATGAGAGAGGCTCCTGATGGAGGAGATCAAAGGAGATCAGCGTCTGTTGCCATGGAGACGCTCCCTGCTCAGTGTTCCACAGTGATGTAGCTAGCTGACAGGCTAGTTAGCATCGGTATGAGCTAACAGCTAACATGCTAGTGAAGCTAACTCGGTTTGTGAAGGACTGCGCTCTACCGGGTGTAGCTCTAGTTTTTCTAGTTTCTTTTCCTTTCAGGTTTACATTTGTACAATATTGTATCTGATAAACAACCGTTTGAAATTTTTTTTTGTTGTATAATATTGTAAATATTGTTTAAATATTGATTTTGTTACCTTCACAGACTTTAATAAAGATTATATGAATACACTTTGAAAAAATAAATCAATAAAGGAATACAAGCATTTTTTTTCTTAAATATGGAACCTTGAGATTCATGATTAACTGAAGCTGAAGTAAATAGACATTTATTGACGGGATATTTAAGCTGATGCACCAGTCAACGTTTGAAGTTTTAATAACGCAGTAAAACTTTGTGTTTGAATAACATCTATATTATTTCCACTGTTTGTTCCTTATTCTCACCCTTGACTCCCTGATCCAAAACATCCATTCCACTTTTATCACATATCGCACCCGGAGGACATCCCACCAACAAAAGACACTTGTGTCTCCTCTCTCATGACACGCTTTTAATCTAACAAACAAGTTCAGCAGCGTGCAGAAATGGATATATAACTCCTTTCTGTTCCAACGTTCAGTGATCAAACCTCTGAGCAGTCAGAGCCACTCGGGTGTTGGTCTGTTTGTTTGTGTTGTTTTTGTTTATGAATGAGGGCAACAAGTGTGACACTGGATCTCTGTGAGCCGATAGTCCATGAGGAACCGGGAGGTGGGAAAACGTCCCACTTTGAACTGGGAAAACATACGACTGAAGGCATTCACAGTGAGGAATTTTCCGACACCTCTCAAACACAGGTCCGACATCAAAATACTTCCAAAGGCAGTCGAACTGCAGTCTTCTCGCTGGGAAAAATTGCAGCTAAACACATTTAAATTGGAAATTTCCCAACGGGAAAACAATGTATCTTAAGTGAAAGTATACTGGAACTTTCCCAATGGGGAGGTGGGAATTTTCCGACACGAACTCAAAATGAACCAAACTCAGTAAAACTGGAAGCCGTCTACTTGGGGTAGAAAAAAAACAACCTTCAAAACGCATTTAAACTGGGAATTTCCCACTCCTACTGGGAAGAAAACACCTTTAAGGCATTCGAACTGGGAAGTTCCTACTAGGAAAGCAGGTATTCTCTTTTCAAACACAGGTCTGACCGTCACTGGGACTTCTGGCATTAAAATCCATCTGACTGCAGCCAAACTGGGAACTTCCCACTGGGAAAGTGGGGCTTTTCCCAGAGCGCTCAAAAACCAGTCTGACGTCACTCAACACGGCCGAGTTTGGTTGAAAGTTGCGAAATAGTTCTTCAAGTCATCTTTGCTCATTCAGTAGTTAACCTATTGCTTGGGAAACTTTAGAATAAAAAAAAAAAGTCAGATGAATTCAGCAGTACTGCAACAGTCGGCCATATTGTTTTTATTTGGTTTATTTTGGGCAGCTGAGCCTTATTCCATAAAGCTGATCGTCTTCTAAATCCACCGCCCCAGACGCTCTAAATGTGTGCGAGAAATGGGAAATGTAAAATTCCCAACTACTGACTGATCCAGTTCACAGTTTTTCCAAAACGTATACAAGTTAAAAATCACTTCAGTTTCATTCTGCCTGCAAAAATTCAGATTTTCACTTTAGGAACGACGGGGTTCATTTATTCATTTAATTTTTTCATTTGTGTTTTTAGTACTTTTGTTTTTAGAACAAAAGTGATTTAAGTTCACTTTCCCCGGCAGCCGTTCCTGAGCGATAATAAAATCCTTCATACTGCAGAAAAGGCAGCGCCTGTTTGTCTTCGCTCCGCCGTGAACAAGATTCCTGCATTAAGAGCGACTCTGCTGCCAAAAAGGCAATAAAAGACGGGGAAATTTGATACATTAAAAACACGCACATAAATTCTTATTTATAGGTGAATCCAAAGCCAGAAATACATTCGTCCGACAGGTTTTTATCAAAAGAGATGTTCCGGACAGGACTGCCCAGATAAAGCCGATAATCACACGCACTTTAGAAGGGCAGTAAATCATGAAACGCTCAGCCTGAACTCTCTGTTCTCGCCTCGCGCTGTGGATTCACACGTCTCACACACACACACACACACACACACACACACACACACACACACACACACACACACACACACACACACACACACACACACACACACACACACACACACACACACACACACACACACACACACACACACACACACAGATTTCAGTGTTCAGATTTGCAGAGATGTACTCCCAGGACTTTTGGTACTTTGTTCTTTCCAAGGATGTAACTTCCTGCAGGTTCAAGTCACCGGGAACTCATTGTTTACATGTAAGTGAAAATAAAGAGCACAAGACAAAGTTCTTAATGGGAAAAAAAAACGAGAACATGTGTGTCAAACTCTAAAGAAATAGAAATATGGAGAAATATTGTCACGGAAATGTCTTCTTAAGTAAACGTTATAATTTAGACCGACTTGATGACGAAAGATCAGAATCATACAGATGAGAGATTTAACGATTTACGAAAATGTCCACAACAGGATTTTACATTTTTTTTAAATTAAGATTTTCGAGACAAGTTGTGGCTGAAATGTCTATTTGATCATTTCTCTTGAATCCGACACTGTTTTCTCCTCTCTTCTTCTCAATAGTGTCAAATAAAACTTGTTTTTATTCCCGAGGTCGGTCCAGTAAACTGACCTTCAGTTACAAACTGAACCACACTGACTTTCTCTTTTGTAAAAGAATAATTCAAAATGTTTTGTCTAAACGAGCAGGACGGTTGTTCTGCTTGTTCTTCTTCTCTCCTTTCGCTCTCGTCCTTTACTTTCTCACCGTTTTCATCTTCCCGACCTCGGAAAGCCAAAACGCCGCCACACCTCCGATTGGAAACTGGACGGAGCTTCCTGTGTTTTTGAAATGGCCTGAGGACACAGACAAAACGTTGGCGTCGTCTGCGCCGATCGTCTCGCCGCTCTGCGCTCTGCGTGTGACGTTGTTTGTTTATTCCAGCGAGTTAATTCAGCTGAGGACACCTCTGTGTTCCATATGTGTTGACTTGGTAATAGAGTCGGTGTACTAGGAGTACTAGGAGGTGCTTTAGTACACAGGAACATGTGTCTTTTTTTATCTCTTATCATGAGTAGGTGTGTGTGTGTGTGATGTGTGTGTGTGTGTGTGTGTGTGTGTGTGTGTTGGGGGAGGGGGGTTATGGGTAATATTTGGAATGCGTGATAAGGCACTTTAACTTTAACACTTCAGGTATAGCCGTAGTGTTATTTATTAAACGCTGTATTCTCTGTCTGGTATTATGTGTCTGGTATTATGTGTCTGGTATGTGGTGTGTTTTCTAGCGTGTAGTATGTCTTACATGTATTATAGTACTTCTGTATGTTTGTGTTTGGTGGTATGGTTTTACCTCGTGGGACTGCAGGTGGAAATTAGCTTTGCGATAATCTGGCATATCGACAGCTCTGGTTCATTAACATCCACGGTCCCAATCAAATGACTTATGAATTTTTCACCACAACTTTCAGTTTCTCATCAGTTATCTCCCATATTTCTTTCTCCGCTTTGCCAAAGTCCGTTTGTTGTCACTCTGATAAGTACGATGACTTCCTCCACCAACACGTCCAACTCTGTCTGGAGGCTCCATCTAATCCCTCGACTACAGACGTGATATTGTTTCCAGCAGATTGATCTCATGTAAACATGCAAAACCCTGATTTTAATACTTTTTCTTTTTTTACACATGATGTCACTCCTGACATCATTCTTACTCAACGAGACAAAAAAAACACACACGAGGCTCAGTACATTTCCCTGTGACGTAGTGGGATTTAACGAAGTAGTTCAATTAGTTTCAAACTGAAATAAATTCATTTTTT
>NC_137641.1:30485507-30503007 GCF_963383615.2 Lipophrys pholis
ACCTTTCTGTTTTTTTAACATTTCATTGTATTTTATACCAGAAAGTTCCATCAAACTCCATCACCATCATGTAAACTCTGTTCCAGGAGAAAGTTAAATTTAAAATTGGCATTATTTTACCGATCTGGTGACATGGTGCGTTATCTGGTCGCACCGCTGCTTTTACTGATTCATAATTTAGTTTTCGATGGAATAAAGCCACAGAGGCATTTTCCTTTTCCGTGCAACATTTACAACATTGCGGGCGTCTCTTTGCTCCATCACTTCACTTCCTCTTTTTCTTCTGGGAATCAGGAAAGCTGGTAAGTCTGTAGGAGAATTTACACGACCAACTGTGCTCGGATCCATTAGAAAATACCACTTTTTGAAAACGGCTCCACCCATCCATCCACCCACCCATCCATCCACCCATCCATCCATCCATCCATCCATCCATCCACCCATCCATCCATCCATCCATCCATCCACCCATCCATCCATCCATCCATCCATCCATCCATCCATCCATCCATCCATCCATCCACCCATCCATCCATCCATAATAAACCAATGCATTTTGTTTATTTACATGTTTGGAAGCAAAGAGAATCATAGACATGACCAGTAAAACCAATAAGAGAGACCTAACCTCCATGTTTGTTTGTGTTACAGGATGAAAACTCTCCATTCTCAGGGAGAACTCGCAGACTGAACATGCCGTCTTGTGTTTCTCTCACTGAGCTTTATTTCTTTCAATGAACAAGAAAATCTGATGAGTGTTGAAAACAACCGCGCTTTCAGAGGGTCACGTTATAAGTGATGGGTTATTGAAACCTTCCTGGAGTCTCTTTATAAGACCAAAATCATTCATTCATAAAGCAGAATATAACCACATTGTCAGGTCAAACTCTCGTGCTGTTTGCTGATATTAATATCCCAAAACCTGACGTAATCTCTCCCTTCAGAGTCCGGATCGCCTTCCCCCATGTAATTACCCGGGAAATGTGGCTGCACTTGAGGAGGACATCCAAGACTTTAACTAGCGCTCATCAGAAGTGACCTGATCCCTTGTGGAAGTGTGTTTAAAGACACACACTTTCTGGCATCCTGAGTTTGTTTAGGCCACAACCCCAACTTCCTGCTGCCAAACGCGTACATCGAAACACATACGACGGCATTAACGTGTTTTTGCGACTGTGGCAGCACTTACGCTGTCAGAATCTCGCTTCACGTTGATTGCTCTGGTGTGTGTGTGTGTGTGTGTGTGTGTGTGTGTGTGTGTGTGTGTGTGTGTGTGTGTGTGTGTGTGTGTGTGTGTGTGTGTGTGTGTGTCGATGAGAGAGTGGGTAGAAAAGCATGCTCACCCCCGGGTGACCCCCCTCACCTGAGCCTGCACAGGTTCTGCGTGGGGGAATCAGGCCTGGCACGGCTCTGGAAGCTATTTACCGTCAGAGTGGATTGATTGGAGCCCCAGTCTGGCCCGTCAGCCTGGTGGAGGTTGAAATTAGTGTGGAGCACGAGGGGCCTCTGGTCCAGTGTCAGGTCTGATTAGGGAGGATCCACGACGCTCGATCTGCTGCAAAGAGCAACCAAAACATACATATGTGTAAAAAGGCACGGCAGTTTGTCCGCAGGGCTTGGTGCCCAGGGCCGCATGGAGAAACCATCTCTGGAGGATTAACTCACATCCCAAATGTGGACGGAGGAGAGCGACTGACAGTCTTGGCAGAGAGGAAGATGATGCTCCTGCAGGAAGAAGGGGAAGCCAGTGGAGGAAATCTCATTGATTTCACCTTAGATCGCCATCCCGGATCAATGCGGCTCGCTCTTTTCAGGACTCGCTTGGCTGAATCCTCCCCGCCGCCGCCGCCGCCGAGGAAAGGGGGGGTGTGGGGGGAGGGACGAGAGGAAAACGGGTGTGAATGTCGTCAGGGGTCTCGATAGCGCCTTTTTGTCAGCAAATGTGAGGAGAAGAACGTCTGACGAAAGACGCGACGCGGCTGCCAAGTGTAATTTCCCCCCTGACATGTGAGCGGGGAGCACTCCGGTCGCTTGGCCCATCAAAAGCCGCCTCATCTCACACTCGTTGCGATTACATGACACATTGAAGCCATTTCACCGCTGACGTTTTCCACCTGTGGGAACGTTTCCTTTTTAATAGTAATGCGGCCGGGTTTGGGGTAAGAACAAGGACAGGCCGGCTCCACTGAGTGCAGATACGTAATACGAGGATACAATTACAGGAAGCCAGAAGACATTTAGAGAAATGGTAAAAACAAACACAGTGTGGCCTGTAACCGCCACTTAGACGCTTCATAGATGTAAAAAAATGCTCCGCTAACATCGCTGGGTTTATTCACTGAGTACGTAGAGATAAATAATCACGTTTTCAGTTCATTTTGGATTGAAATCAAACAACACGAGGCAAAATGAGATGAAACGGTTTAAAAAAAACAATAAAAAAGCACCTCAAAGTGTAAACGTCGTCTAAAGCTTCCAAAATATAATATCTAAAAGATCTTTATTAAGCTTTATGGTGGTTACAGATTGTGAAAATATTAAACTTTTGCTACAGCGACCTTATACAATATATTCAATAATTACTTAATCTAAGCCAGTAAATCTGAAACTCTTTCTAAATCCTAATCTTAATCCAAAGAAGAAGAAAAAAAGATCTGATCTAAATGTCAAGTGAATCTTTTTGTCTGGAAATCAAAGAAAAGCTTTTTAGAAAAATCTTGACGCAGCTGCCAAATGTGATTTCCCTCCCGACACGCGAGCGGAGCGCCGTCGGCCCATCAAACGCCCGCCTGATTACACCCCGCCGCCATTACTGCCACTCGGGGCTCAGACGGGAATCAAATATGAATGGAGCTTCTCCTCCGAGGGGCGGCGGCGTCTCTGGAAGGAATTTTGGAGGTGAAAAGTTACTCCGAGTTGATTTTGAAGCGACGGTCGGACTGAAAGATGAGAGTGGATGGAGAGATGGAGATGACCCAGTAAGGGCAGCGAGGAGGAAGAGGAGGAGGAGGAGGAGGAGGAGGAGGAGGAAGGGGGCAAATGAGGGAAAGTGGTGACAAGGTGGAATGGGAGGTTGAAATCAGAGGAGAACACATACTTCAGTCCTGACTAAAGACTATTCATATCGGAGTATCGTCTAGGTATCGGAGCTGCACCTGTTGTCATTGATTCACATCGGGGGGAGATTTCTCTGGCTAATTTAGACGCTGGAACATCAGCGGGCTGGAAAAAAAAAGGAGAATTACAAATACTCACATTGCTGTAACACAACACAGTAAAGTAATCTCCACTTCCAGCCCGACTCACGCCCGGGCACCACTTACACGAGACAATTGTGACTTTTAAGGTCCAGTTGTGACTGAATGTGCTCAAGATTTGTTTGAATGATTTCATCACTATATTGTAATATATTACCTTCGGCCACGAAAGTTGGGCGACAAACGCAGTTGGCCGAGAGGTTTTCATCTGCTTGTATTTTTTTTATTGGTCTGTCTGTCTGTCTGTCTGTCTGTCTGTCTGTCTGTCTGTCTGTCTGTCTGTCTGTCTGTCTGTCTGTCTGTCTGTCTGTCTGTCTGTCTCCTGTTAGCAGATGATGTCCCTCTGTGCTGATCTGACCTCCTGCCACCCAAAACACATGCAAACCAAGAGTCTGATCTTTCAGCGCCAGCATGCAAATTGGCTCGCTTCATGTAGAAAAGTAATAAATCTTTTGTCCGGGGACGGTGCCCAGGTTAGGACAGGAAGTACCTGCAAATCAAACGACTTTTCTATGAGCAGGAAGTATCGCGTGTTGCTTTGTATGCTAACATGCTGAACGAAGACGATCAGCGTTATAACCTTTTAAAATCATAAATCGATCTTTTTTTTTTCCTGATGACTTTTTTCTTCCTTCATTTGAACTCGTATATCTGAAGTTTCTCCATCTTACAGTCAACAGACTGACTCATGATACATTTGAACCTCTCTGAGGTTGATTCCGTTTCAGGAAAAGGTTAAAAAACTGCAGCAGTAGAGCCAATCAGAAGGTTTCCTCCGTGGTGTCATGACTCCCCAGGTCGTATTCTCCTGGGACTTTTACTTTGACAGTCACCGTAATAACAATCCAACTTCTGTCCATATGAATGTCTGTGTACTGTCACTGTTAATGTTTATAGCATACGTGTGTGTGGTTTCAATTAAACAAACAAAGACCAGCTCCCACTAGTGGCCCAATATAAAAACTACATTGTTCTCAGCATTTCAGATATACGAATGTAAATGGACATAATTTTCAAAATGTTGCCGTGTAAACATGAAACTTTTGTGAAATGCAAACACAATTTTTTTCCCCTAATAATTCTGTGTAGAGCTGAATATAAGAATTATCCTCCAGGGATAAATCAAATGGTTCTGATTCTGATGAATCAGTTTTGAGCTCTCAGCATTACCTTTTTGCAGTTTGCCAGTTTCCACCCTCCTCAGAGGTAAAGCACCGTGATCCAAACGCAAATCTTTTCTGAAACGTTTTCACTCAAGACGTGGCCTAAACGTGGTCTTAGTTTTGAACATTAACTTTATTTTCATGACTTTTTTTCCATCTCTGATTTGTACTCGTGCAACCTCTGGTAAGACCTCAGGGAGTTTATCAGCAGATGAATAAAATACCTTGCACTTGCATCGTATGTGAGCGTCTCCTGGCTCTGCCGGGCCGTTGCAGAGCGCCGCTGTCTCAGGTAGTCGCTCTGCAGAAGCGGGATTAAAGCGTCACTCAGGCAGGCAGCCCGTTTCAGCCATGAAATATTCAGGAGGAGGTGCTTATCTCCTGGCTTCACCACCCACTGAACGAGGTAGCGGTATTAAACCCAGTCTATTATTCATTCCCTGGCCTTTCTCCTTTTCCACCGCGATCATGTCACAGCGTCCTTAACTCTGTCTGCTCCACTCTTCCTCTCTCTGCTGCTCATTGTCCGTCTCTCTGTCGTCTTCAACCGGCGTCAAAGCTGCAGAACACGGTTACGCCTTCATACGTGGAAAACAACAGTCACTTCACGAGGGTTTCTCTTATAAGTTAGTGACAAACTTCTTCTTCCTTGTTTCCTCACATTCGCACCCTCCTCTTCCTCCTCTTGCTCGCCTGCTTCGTATCTTTGATAGTTGGCGAAGTGCTAATGCAGGCCACTCTACTTTAGATAAGCCCCATTTGTCAACACGGCGCAATTTCCAGAGCCGACAGTGACAAACACTCGACACGGCCGTTAACTTCCACCACCTTCTAATTTCAGTGTGATAATAGAGCTGCAAGTGAATTTTCAGCTGAAGAAACTCGGTAACTGGAAATGATTTGAAAATAAGAAAAACACTTAAAATCATTGATTTAAATCTTTTATAATTATCCTAATCATTTCATACTTTGTTTACATCTTCTTATATATATATATATATAAACTGCAGATTATTTTTCAATATCAAACAATAGAATAAGAACAATTAGCAGTTACTTTATGGTCTTAAACTTCTTGTTGTGTCCAACGTCTGGCTGAAGAGTAATGCAATTTAATTAATTTAACATTTAATGCAATTTCTTTAGTTTTTACATTTATTTTCGATGCATAATTTCATCTGTGGCCACATACAGACCAATTTCATCTTGAATGAACATATTGGAAAAATAAACTTTAAATTTAAAAGGGTTTAAAAAAAAAAAGTATTTCTCTCTTGTGGCGTAGAGTATATGCAATGAAAATGTGTACTATCTCCCACATAGTCGATTTTAATGAAACCTTAAGGTGCAAAACACAGTGAAATGTCCCCAAAACTCCTGTCGCTGTTGCATTCTGGGTGTTTTTTCATCCAATGCTAGTTTGCTATCGTTCATATCTCAAGTCGGTCTCAGTGTTTTATTGTGTTTTAAAAAAAAGTGTCTAATTGGCCGGATTGGAGCCTCTTGTGGGTCACTACGGGCCTCATGTTTGACAGCCCTGTGTTAGACTGGCTGATGAAGCGAGCTTGTGACTGGAGGATCCCTGGTTTGAATCCCACACCCAACTAATCAGGTTCAATCGGGGACTCTGGGGTCAAATATTTCAGATAAAACTTATAAATGTTGGAGCTGTTAAGAGAAACATTCTTATACACACTGCTGTGTTGGCACCTGGTTGTATTTTAGCTATAAATTTAAATAATAGTAAAAAATAAATAGTGAATTTGAAATAGTTGCATTGTTGCCATGGGACTAATGAGCCTCATTCAGTGCTGTGGTAATGGGCCTATTGAGTCGCTGTATGGCGAGCACTGAGCCCTCAGATCCAGGAGGGTCTGTGGATGGCGCCACTGGTAGCCAGCCAGTCTCCCCCCCACCTCCGCCCTCCTCCCGCCCCCCCCTGGCCAGGAGCACTCAGAGCCAAGGTCCAGGAATTAGCCCCAGCACCCGTCCAGACAACAGATCAATGGGCCCGGTCCTGTATTGATAGGGCCACTTGGGCTCCAGAAGTGCCTGCTAATCCCTGCAGTTTATCAGCCACACTGGCTGCCTGTTGTCTGCTGCAGTTCTCCGGCAAGCAGACAGGCTTATGTTTTCACACACACACACACACACACACACACACACACACACACACACACACACACACACACACACACACACACACACACACACACACACACACACACACACACACACACACACACACACACACACACACACACACACACACACACACACGTACGTCCCCACCTCCTCTCTCGTCATCCTCCCCTTTTTTTTGCTTGAACATGGCGTCAATTGCATTAGCGCGGGTGTTAGGGCCGCGGCGATAGAGTTGCCTTGTTTGAGTTGGCCGTTGGCTGGGTGGCTGTAACTATATCCAGTGTCCTGCTCAGGGGCAGAGGCAGGCCGGCTGGTAGACACCAAGTCTGACTGGAGCGTGGACCATTGATTCTAATGGGCTTTTTAGGAGGCCTAATGATGGGAATCTGTTCACGCCTCGCTTGTCACGCCTAATTAAGCCGAAGCAACAATGACTCCATTCACAGTGGCTCAGGTTACCTCGCTCACCGACCCTGTTAGAGCTTCAGCCCGACTAACAAGGCTGGACGTCGTCGGGAAGCTTAAAAAAAACCTGGTTGTCTACCTGTTTGTTCGCTCTGTGTTAATAAGTTGCTTCTTAGAACAGATGAATTGCAGCAGTAGAGCAGCAGCAGCAGCAGCAGTAGAGCAGCAGCAGCAGTAGTAGAGCAGCAGCAGCAGTAGCAGTAGAGCAGCAGCAGTAGAGCAGCAGCAGTAGTAGAGCAGCAGCAGTAGTAGTAGAGCAGCAGCAGCAGTAGCAGTAGAGCAGCAGCAGTAGAGCAGCAGCAGTAGTAGAGCAGCAGCAGTAGAGCAGCAGCAGTAGCAGTAGAGCAGCAGCAGTAGTAGAGCAGCAGCAGTAGAGCAGCAGCTATGACTCCCCACAATCCAATAGCGGTTGCAGGCTTCTGACTGAAACCTACAACTGAGCAAAAAACCCGACTGATTTGAGCTGCGATTTTATGCGAGTTTGTGCCTTTAAACCGTCCAGGGTAGAAGCTACCGTCCAGGGTAGGAGCTACCATCCTGGGTAGGAGCTACCGTCCAGGGTAGGAGCTACCGTCCAGGGTAGGAGCTACCGTCCAGGGTAGGAGCTACCGTCCAGGGTAGGAGCTACCATCCAGGGTAGGACCTACCGTCCATGGTAGGAGCTACCGTCCAGGGTAGAAGCTACCGTCCAGGGTAGGAGCACCGTCCAGGGTAGAAGCTACCGTCCAGGGTAGGAGCACCGTCCAGGGTAGGAGCTACCGTCCAGGGTAGGAGCTACCATCCAGGGTAGGACCTACCATCCAGGGTAGGAGCTACCGTCCAGGGTAGGAGCTACCGTCCAGGGTAGAAGCTACCGTCCAGGGTAGGAGCACCGTCCAGGGTAGGAGCTACCGTCCAGGGTAGGACCTACCATCCAGGGTAGGAGCTACCGTCCAGGGTAGAAACTACTGTCCAGGGTAGGAGCTACCGTCCAGGGTAGGACCTACCATCCAGGGTAGGAGCTACCGTCCAGGGTAGAAACTACTGTCCAGGGTAGGAGCTACCGTCCAGGGTAGGAGCTACCGTCCAGGGTAGGAGCTACCGTCCAGCGAGCTCGAGGACGCTATTGCCACTGTGGAAGTCACATGGCAGTAATACAATCCCAGCTCAGGTGGTTCAGCCTGAGACGCTTGATATGGACAAACAGTCTGGCTGTAAACAGTCTGCAGGGTCATCCAACACACACGTTAATGGCCGGGCTAAACAAGCCCCTGTTGTGTTGTGTCCGCTACTCCTTAGAAATCAGTTATAATATTATATATTATAATATTATTAAATAATAAAGAAATCGATGTTTTCTTTGAAAGTTTTATAATTTGCTTGGTGGTTTAGCCGGTTTCAGCCAAGGGCCTCTTGTTTGACACCCCTGCTCTAAAGTCACAAAGCACATCAGGTATTTGTGTTTATTTACCTGTGTTCTCTGTGTCGTTAGCGTTGATATGAGCTAACAGCTATCATGCTAGTGATGCTAACTCCGTAGAGCGAAGGTATGCGCCCGTTCAAGCCATTGTGTGACACACCCATCATGGAGACCGACTTCATGGAAATAAAATGGCTTTAATGTACAAACATCAAAATATTCAAAATATGGATCTAGTTTATATTTAGGTATTCCAAACTCAATCAAAATTTAATTTTGAAAATGTTTAGGTATTTCACCTCTTGACAGAGTCGCCCCCGGCTGTGCGTGGCGATCTCTGAGGTCCATCACAACACACATTCTTCCTGTTTGTTTTTGCACTTTCGCGGCTACGACGGCACATGTCTCCCTGCGTACGCCAGCACACATTGCGCTCATAGCTGGACTCACCTGCGAGGTCAGATGGAGTGGCTTCCTGTCAGGCCCGGCGATGGCCATCTACCAGGTGTGTGATGGAGCTGACAGATAAACAGGGCGCACAACCTTTCTCTCCGGCCCCCTGATTGTGTACACATGCTTTTAGCCAGCCACTTAACTGCCAGAATTAGGACTGTGAGGAGATAATTGCAGGGTGAATGCAGACAGCGGTTAGTGTGTGTGTGTGTGTGTGTGTGTGTGTGTGTGTGTGTGTGTGTGTGTGTGTGTGTGTGTGTGTCAAAAGATCCAGAGGCACCTTTTGTCAAACCCTTTACCTGAGCTTTTTGTCTCCGGTCAGAGTGTCTCTGCACGGTTGAAGCGGGAGGGAGAGAAAGAAAGAGTGTACACGTGTGTGTGTGTGTGTGTGTGTGTGTGTGTGTGTGTGTGTGTGTGTGTGTGTGTGTGTGTGTGTGTGTGTGCTGGACATTACCTCTGCACTTTGTTCGCCCTGACATGAATGCCATCTAAAGCCGGGGAGTGTCTGTAAATATTGATCTCCCGTCTGTTCCTGCATGAGGCACTCTGCCGCGGCCTGATTCACTCTGCTCGTCTTCCTCCGCCCGCCCGCCGCTCTATTCTTCAGGTTGTTTGGTCGCCTGACATGGAGACAACAGTTCAAATACGGCAGCATGAGACACGCATAAGGATTAAACAGGCGCCGCGCAGAAAGAAGATCTGATGGTTATTGGGAAGGATTGCAGGATTTCTTTTGAATATTTGTAATCAATCGCAATTGATCTCACGTTTGAAGCAACATATGTGCTCAATATATGTGCTCAATATATGTGATATATTTAAAGCAATTTGTGCAACAAACACTGCATGACAAGTGCTATACAAATAAAGTTTGGTTTGATTTGATGTGTGTGTGTGTACACAAGGATGTAGGTGTGTGTTCACCAATAAAAAGACTTACAGTACATATATTCATATAAGATGTAATTATTTTATTCTAACGTCTTTTTCTATAATTCTAATTAATAAATTGAGCTTTAATTAACATGAGCCTGGGGACACCAAAGACTTGAATTGATTTGAAGTTGACTGTTCTTATTGAGGTTAAAAATGAACCCTTCCACTCTCCAGACCCAGTCAGAGACCTCTGCTCTGCTCCTGCTCTGCTCCTGCTCTACTCCTGCTCTACTCCTGCTCTGCTCTACTCCAGCTCCTGCTCTACTCTGCTCCTGCTCTACTCCTGCTCTACTCCTGCTCTACTCCACTCTGCTCCTGCTCTACTCCTGCTCTACTCCTGCTCTGCGCTGCTCTGCTCCTGCTCCTGCTCCTGCTCTGCTCCGCTCTGCTCCTGCTCCTGCTCCTGCTCCTGCTCTACTCCTGCTCTACTCCTGCTCTGCGCTGCTCTGCTCCTGCTCCTGCTCTGCTCCGCTCTGCTCCTGCTCCTGCTCCTGCTCCTGCTCCTGCTCCTGCTCCTGCTCCTGCTCTCCACACTGCGGTTTGTTTATCTGCTGTGTTGGTTTGGAGGTGGTAAAGTGTTACCCTGGGTTGTAATAACCACCATGAAACCAAACAAGGCTGCCTTCATGCTGATTCCCAGCAGGTCTCTCTCGTCCCACCTCGTAGCCTCCGATATCTAACCAGCGTCACGGACAAAACAAACATCATTCAGCATTTAATTCATATTAATAACAGGATACAACAGTGGAGGGTCACTACAACGCGACCTTTAAACTGGGAAGTGAAAGGAAGTTTGTCAGGTTCGCTGAGGAACGGTCAGTGTGGGAATGTGAAGCATGAATGAATGAATGAATGTGTTAATTGAGTTAAAGATCATTCATTGGAAGTGAAGCTCATGTCGCTGAATTATGCTCATTATGTCATTTTAATGGTTTAATGCAGTTTCTTTTTATGGAACAAATTAGTAGAGAACACAGTGGAAACATGTCAGCAAGGCAAAACCTCTTTCTCTCGTGAAAAGAAAAAAACGATATCATGAAAGTGGTATGATTAACTGTAAACTCACAGATCTCACCTCATTATAAGTTGTAGTTCTTGTAGTTGCTCGTCTCCACCAAACAATATAAATAGCAATGAATGACGCAATAATATAGAAGTAAAATGTAAAATAGAAATGCTGGACTTCCTGTATGTTCACAATGAAAGAGATAATAGTTAACTGCTGCTGAGACTTATACATCAAAATAGAACGCCGTCTTCATATAAAGCCTTTGACAGTTTATTTTTACACACTATAAGATTTATTTTATTAACATGGTTTGGAAATCCAATTAAGAAAAAACAACAAACTTTTTATTTTGAAATATCTTTACTAGTCTTTACATTGTTATGTCTAATAACTTTATAATTGTGACTTTATTTAGTATGTATTACATTTATGTTACTTAATTTATAATATTTGTGTTTTAATGTAGTATATATTAGTCTTAAGCATCTATTATTCCCTTTTTCTTTGGAACACCCGGGAAACCCTGACCCTTAACTTTAGGGTCAGGTTTAGGATTGAGATTAGGATTAGGGTGAAGGACATCTACCGCCACAACCCGGTTTGTCTCAAAGTGACAGGAATGGAAGTATCCGGTTACACCGATTCACTTCAATATTACAATACTTTGATGACTGGTTTTCAGGAAGGAAAGTTTACACCTTGAACTTTGTTCCCAATAAATGAATTCTTTAAGAGAAACGTTGATATATTTCTGGACTATATTCCAAATATATTGCTCCTTTGTATTTCAACATAAATACTTTATGAATTTGGAATTGTAAAAACTTCTTAAAGTTAAAAAAGTAAGTAGTTTAACAATAAATCAATAAATGAACCATATTGTAAGAGAAGTGCTTTTAGCAGTAATGGAGGATAATTCATGTAGTTGTATTTGAGTTCAAGTTTCAGTTCTGGTCCGGCTACAACGAGCTGTCAGAAGGAAGATTAATGAGAAATCTGATACGGTGACGCACAAGACAGGATGCCCCAGCACTTAAATATTAGCAAGTATGCGGAGCACAGTGTTTGTTTGTGAGTGTGCTGCACTGTTGGCACCGAGCGGCGTCATGCCTCTGCTCCATGTCATCGGACCTCGTGCCAACACTCTCCCGGGACCTGTGATTGGCGGAGAGGCCGGCGGAGCGACGGCCCCCATTCCGGGCTCCTGACCGCCGCTTCAACCCCGATCCTCGGGAGGCGGGACGAGGGAACACTGAGAGGAGAAGACGAGGGCGCCGGCGGCAGATACCAGCGCGTGAGCCCCTGCAGCGATCGTTAAACTTTCCAGTCGGCAGCCGGCTGTGATTTAACAAGGTTTTAGCTGAACACACACACAAGCATGAAAAGTGGATCTGCGTGCTGAACGTCCCCACCAAAAATATAAATATCTGCAGGTGTATCTTCACTGTACTTTCGCCCATTGGAGCTCCATTGCGTGAGGTATTTTTCCAGCACATGTTCAAAGTTAGCAGAACAACACGCGAAACAAAGGTCGCCCTCCTCGCAGAGTTCAAACGGCGCCTTGAACACGGGCCCGAGGTGCCGCCGCCGCCGCCGGCCTTGATGACTTTACTCTGTGCCGCGTCTGGAGTTCGTCCAACGGACGGACGCGAGAACGCCGCTCGTCTCTCGCCAACGTGCGGAACGGGGGCGTCTGGTTGGAGGCCTGCGGCGGCTGGGTCGCGCCTAACGTGACTCATGGGAACGTTAAACGAATGAATTTGTCTTCGGCGGGTTGATGAATCTCACCACGGAGCAAAAACTAACGCAAGGTTTGGGATTCGTGAATTAAAAAAATGCAGATTTAAAACAGATACAATAGTAATCTTCTCTGTAGTAACTTTAACAAAGTAAAAATGTACTTTAAGTATCAGTTGATGAAAATTACATTTGGAGAAAACTCACTTGAGATATTTGATTTGAACAAACATGAAAATGAAGGTTTGGGATTTGTACATTGTAAATACTGAACATAAAATTCAAACAAATATCTGTAAAACTAAATAGGAAGTTGGACATTAACAAAATAAGAGCCTGATACAGGTAAACAGGTAAAAAGAAGGGAAAGACGTAAGACTGATCTTCTCCCCTCCTTCTCATCCAAACTGTCAGATTAAAGGTTTGGTTGCGGGGAGTGTTTTTTAATTAATACTTTTGAATTAAATAGTATAAGCACCTGTAAACACTGCTTCATTACAGTAAAGTTGCTTCTTCTGATGTTAAAACATCGAGACAGCAGCTCCATTTATAAATAATGATCCGTTTCATGATGTTTGGATTAAACTCACCTGAGGCCACCCTGCTGTGTTTGAGCCCCTTTACTTGCTTGTCAATCCATCTATTTAGAGACTGACATCCAAATGGCAGCCTGGTTATAATCCTCACTCTGTTTTACAGACGGACAGTCGTACCGTGACGGAGCGTTTGGCTGCAGGAAGCTGCCGCCAACACAACAAGGACATCTTTTGATGAGCTGTTAGCATCATGAGAATCCCTCTCAACAAGCATCCAACCTCCCCACAGACGTTTTACTGTTTCACGGTTGTTGATTCTCTGCGGGCGAGTTATCACACCGCCAGCGCCTCGGAGGGAAACTCACAACCACATCGATGTGATGAGGGCAGCCGACCTCGCAGCTCATCAAATACACGGGAATTAGAGAAGACTAGGCTACTTAGCTCGTGGCTAATGGGTAGCCACAGACAGATGTATTGTCTTCAGACCAGATATCAAGATATCTTCTTCTTCCTCACTTCTTCTTCCTCTCTACTCCAAATCTGAACACCAGATATTTTCCACCTTTTTTTTCTGCGTCCGCCCCTTTTGATTTGTGCGGTTCGCTTTGTTTATTAACTACCCAGAATGCATTGTGCATTGCACTTCCCTCTGACACTCTAACACGGGGCTGTCAAAGTACGACAATCTCAAATAGCCAACTTTAATGAAACCTTCTTGTTTAAAATACATTAAAATATCCCAAAGAACTGTTTGGTCCGGTTCAGAGTTCGTGGGAGATTTCACGTCACGGCGCAGGTTTTTGAAAACAGCTCAGGACTTTTTAAAAATGCAACTTTTCTGAAACCACACTACTGCATGTGCACACCACGGCCATAGTAAATAATTCTTCTGCACATGCTTCCTTCATGTTTCCTTCGTGGTGTCATGAGTCCATATTCTCCTAGGAATTGGTGCTTTTATTTTGACAGTCACTGTAACAACAATCCAGCTTGGTGGTCTGACTCCCATTGTTAATGTTTGTCGCGTATTGTTCTCTGCATATGTGTGTGGTTTCACGACAAAGGTAACCCACAGCACCCACTAGTGGCCCAACATGTAAACTACATAGTTTTCAGCGATTTACTGCAAAAATGATGCTAAAGCAGTATAGAGAAGGAGACAGCAGCTCTGCAACTGTTTTTATAACATTAAAAACAGTGAGCTCCCAGAAACTTCTGTAGTTGTTATAACTTCATCAATTAATCAGGTATTTCTCTCTTGAGCACCAACTTGCCCCGATGCTGTGTGAAAAACATTTAGACTACTCAAGAGGTCAAAACGTGTCATATAAGTACATTTTACATTTTTTCCAACACTTGGCTGCAATATTATAGAACTCAAAAGTTTGTGTGTGAAGCATAATATTTTTAGACTCCACGCTCTTGAGATGCACTCCACAAACATCCATCAGCGCCGTGCAGACGCCCCATTCACAGCTGTCTCAGCCCGGAAAAATCAAAGATGGTGGCGCCTGCTCGACACGGCGGACATGACATCTTGTCGGTGTGTTTCCCTCACTGACAGCCCCTGGTTCTTGTCACCCCAACGCCATCCTGACTGCTTTCATAACCTGTTGGACCACACGGCATGCCACAGGCCGGGCCTCCTGGCGTGTCACAGGGCTGATCAACCTCGCGTGGCAGCTACCTGACGCCCCGTCTGGCAGCTCATCTCCATCACTGTCACGCTCCCACATTCCAGCTTCTCCAGGCCGCATCGCCAACCTGAGTTATTGGCTTGGAAAGTGGTGACCAGTCAGGGAGCTGCTTCAGAACCAGGGCTTGACTTTGATTTTTACTGCATCTGAGGTGGTGAAGGGACACGTGTCCTCAGCTCATGTAGAAGTAAAAATGTGTTCAAAACAAAACATAAGATGAAAAAATATACAGGCAACCACCTTTAATTATACATTTTGGAATTAATGTTTGTGTTTTCGTGATTTTTTAAAAAAAATGTATGGAATTGTGACAAATACATTAAATTATTTAATAAATTGCAATTTCCTCATGGATTATCCCCAATTAAACGTAAAGATTGATGTAAACACTATATATATGTATAGAATAAATTAAAAAATATGGTGAATAAATTTGTTCCAAGGATTGTTTATAAATAAAGAAATAAATACTGATAAAACAACATAATACATGTAATGATTAAGGTAAAACCTAGAAATGATTAGCAATGTGAGATCACAAGTGTAACAGGTCGAACAGTTTTAAGGCCAAAATTACTGAATTAATCTCTTTCAAAGTAAAACCCTTTTTTGACCTGCTGTTACTCCTTGATATTTTTTACATCCAGTTCCAGGCCCCGTTTACACGTTTCAAGTGAAAACGCATCATTTAACAAAAGTTCTGTATTTACATGGCAACTTTAAGAAAGTGACGTCGGTCGACACGAAGACTGCGGAAACACTGACAATGATGTAGTTAGCATGCCAAACCACGGGGTGGCGCTGTTGGTCGTCTTTGTAATGAAACACAGGAAGTCATAAGAGACAGGTCTGATATTTGTCTTCAAAATGAAGAGAGTAAATCTAAAAAAAAGTGGCAAGAAAAATCAAATCTTAAAAAAATAAATCAATAGCTACCATTTATTGTCATTTATCGTTAGAATCACTGTCTCTGTCTGTCTGGCTCTTCAGCTGAGGGAGAATCACAGAGAATGGATACCTGACCATTACAACCTTCCAAAACATCTTTGTGTTTCGCTGTCTGACAATCAGGGTCATCCCGATGGCCGACCTCTCTGTTGTTCCGGCCTCGCTCCAACAGCAAATATGTGTATTGAGGTGCAGCACTCCAAGCCAAGCGCAGACGCTGAACAGACTGGCGGTGACAGATAAGTGGCGAGACGAGCCCTGACAGGTCACAGCTCCTATCATGACGTGACACCTAATAAGTGGTGTTTTTCTCCCTAAAACACACACAGACACACTCAGCGGAGTGGGGCCCGAAGGCGCTCGGAATAATAAACGAGGCCGGCGCTCCTCGTGCCACGAGATGAAAAGCGAGAGGGACGAGGGAGCCGGTGAAAGCCCCTCGGAGCCTCCGCATGGCGGTGTTGTGGAAACGCTTTGGCTTTTCCCGTTTTGTTTGCACGATGGTTTATACAAGTCAGCAGCACCGACAGAAAAATTGTATTTCCTCTTTGATTCAATGTTTACGAGTCTCCACCAAATCTCATAAATGACAGGAAGGAATTGAGAATATCAACAATCCTGTAAGTATCGTGTTAAAAAGCCCCAGATGATGTTTTTTGTTTATTTATGCCCGGGTTTTATTCATCCACGTATCGTTCCTCAGGCACATTGGAGTCCTCGGAGTTGAGGTTAGACCCTGGTCACGTCTCTGCGATGCTTCACATGATTTTTGCCGAAGTGAATGGCGCTGTTTGTTTGGGCCGGGCAAAGGAATAGAGTCTTTGTAAAGTTTGGGGAATTTTCTCGGAGATTGCACACATTGAACTGTAGAACAGTTTGAGAGGCGGGCATGTGGGAATGTTTGAAAGACGTGTTATTGTAAGAGCGAATTTAACAAAATGTAAAGTTAATATTCCATTTTGGATCGATTTCTTTACGGTCGTTTGAGGTCTGCGGATGAGGGACGTTGTGCGACAAGCCGTTGTTTTCTGGATTAAAAGGTTTATTTTCTCCAGTTTGTGACTCTGATTTGTGGCTATTTGTTGTGTTTCTGGAATTGAGCCATATTTTTAGGGTACATCTGTTAGAAATACTTTCGAGAACATTATTATACTCGTACTTCGGCACAATTCCCACCATCCTTCACTCATTGTAGGTCCTGTTGTGATTACAATGCCTACTTATTGACATACAACGTAGTGCAGTCCAAAAGTAAATCACACTGAGTACCGACAGGAGATGGATGGATGGATGGATGGATGGATGGATGGATGGATGGATGGATGGATGGATGGATGGATGGATGTCCTCCTCAGATATTTCCAGATTCCAGTTTTAATTGCAGCCATTTCAGGCGTTTTCTCAGAGAATTCACTTTAAGAAAAAAAGGCTCCACAGTCTTTCACTTCCCCTTGTCAGAAACATTTAAACTCGGCGTCTTCAGACAGCGTGGTTACAATTCCCCCGCGGCGGCGCTGATCGATGATTTCAGTTCTCCTCTGTAACCCAAGACTGTTTTGCAGTCAGCAACGTTACCTGCCTCCTCGCTGCGAGTCCAGCTGGCACTTAGTCCACCTGACACGGGGGAGATGAATATGAAATGCCTCTTGCTTTGTTTCCCTTCACAGCTACTGTTGCTTCTGTGATTAGATTTGAGATTGAAGTGCCCAGTAAACCAATCTGCAGGCGGGGTGTAAGACTGCCACCCTCCGC